>NW_005843995.1:5107-19583 GCF_000455745.1 Alligator sinensis | reverse complement strand
TGTTTTGTGTTGTTTTTTGTTGTGGGGGGGGGGGGGGGGCTGTGTATATTTTTGTAGTACATTAGGGAGTTCCAGGTGCCTCAATCATAGATTAAAAGCTTGATGATCCCTACCCCAAGGACCTTACAACGTAAGCTTACAAATGGATTTCGCAGCAGAATTGGTAGAGTCAGACCCTATTATGCATTTACAGTCTCACTGGGCACGTCTATGTGAGACACTTACTGCGCAGTAGCCACTAACCATGGTAGTACGTTACTACAGTGTTATTAGGCTACTACGCAGTAAGTGTCACAAAAAAACCCATGCACCAGCGCTACTGTGCAGTAGGGTGAGTTACTGCATGTTTAGTTAGTACTTCATTAAGCAAGTACTAAATTAAATGCGCAGTAGCTACTGCGCATTAATGAACATGTGAATGCGCCCACTATGTTCAAACGAACTCCCTGCAAAAGCAAGCTTCTACCCCCTGCAGAAGCTTATTTAGGATAAGTTATAATGAGAAGGTAACACAGAGAGAAAAGATAGTGAAAGGGTTAAAGCGCTAGCTTTGTTCTTGGGAGATTTTTTGTGACCCCACATTTAGAAAGGAGTTAATGAACTGCAGTGACCCCAGTCAGACCTGCCTAATATGTCCGACCTAGATGCTATGTCTGAAGAAGTGTTTCAACTGGGGCTGACCAGAGAGGAGAGGCTACCAGGGGCCAGAAGCTAGCTGAAGACTGCAGTCTGCCAGGGCCTCCCTCTGGGACAGTAGGACTGACAAAGAATGTTAAGCTGATTTGCTACCAGGAACCCATTAGTGGGTGTTAAGGCAAGACATCACAGCTGGGACCTGCCTGAAAGGAAGGGAGAGAGTTGAAAGCTGAAACTAGGAGGATGAAGGTTCTGGTTACATTTTTTTATTTGAGGACTCTGCTCCTGAATTCATCTTAGCGAACTGGCCAGACAACTAAGGTACAGCTGTGACTGAAATGGACTGAAGATTTTGTTGGGGGAAAAAATAAAGCAAAGTGGCTACAACGCTGTGCTTTACAGTTAGGGAAGCGTGGCTCTGTCACACTTGCTATGTTACAGATTTAACTGTGTGACCTTGAGCAAGTTGTGTAGATCTTTGTGTTTCAGTTCCCCAACAGTGCAACAGGGATAATAGCACCTCTCTGACTCAAACAGGGGTTATGAAAATAAGTACACAAGCAAAATAAGGTGGTTATTTATGTGACATGAAAATTCCAGAGGTAGAGATAGGTAGATGGAACTGGAATGGGTAGAAGAGGAGGAGAAGAAAAGCAGTTTCCTGTAATCGTTGTACTCGGAGGTACGTGACAGGATGAAGAGGGTTAAAAACAAATCAGGAATGCAGCAAATTTGGGACTTGGTTTAAATTATATTGAAATTAATGGAAAGCTCCAGTGGGATTTGTATCCAGTTCTAAAGCTGCTTCTTATTATTTCCTCTAAATAAATAGCAATACAACCTGTATATAGATACAGAAAGATTGATGTCAGACAAAGGGCCTGACTTGCTTGGTTTCCAGGAGATTTCTTTCTGAAAAAGTTGGTATCAAGCAGGTGAAAGTGAAAGAATCTCGCCCGATAGTATTTTATTTGTTGCAGATGGTGTTCTCTGCAATGAGAAAGAACTTGTTTTCTTTTACAAATCCTCAAAGAAAACTTTGAAGAAATAGTGCTGTCTGTGCTTGTGCAATGTCTATTGCCATTCCTAAGTGCTGAGTTGATTCACTTCTTTAAAGTTTATTGACTTTTTTTCCTGCGTTCTTTATAACTGCTGGGAAACATAATTCTCATGTACTCATAAGAGGCTTTTCAAATCTCTAATTATTAATTTATGAGATAAACCTTACTGTCCTAAATAATACAATTTTCTATTTCTGAAGTGCCATTAATATCCAAGTTATCCAGATATAGGATGTTTTAATTTCCTTTACAGTCTGTCTAAAAAGTCCTTATTTTTTTACACAAAGGAGCCTTGGAGAGACCAAGGTCTGAATTCCAAACATACTTATAAATATACCTAACTGTAAGTTTCTTAAATAGTCAACGAGGCAACTCTTAAACATGAGAGCAAAACAGATGCATATGTTTGTCAGGCTGGAGCTTAAGACTAATAAAGTAGATGGTATTATTTTCTGTAGAGCTAGCAGAAGTGCTACAATTGTAGCTTGTTCTGTTTTGTCTAAAAATCGCAGATGTTTTATAACGCCTACCTTTTTCCTTCACAAGTATATTTATAAAATTATATATATTTATTATGAGATCATAAAAATTCCCAGGGTGCCAATGGCTACTTTTTTACATAAAAGCTGGAAAAAAATTAATTGGTGGAATGAGAGGGGTTTAGGGGTTAGAGGGCAGAGAGGGGAGATTAGAAGGACAAAACTACAAGTAGAATAATGATGATAAGTCTCTGGATTTTTCTGTATCTGGAAAATGATCATGAGTTATTGTGAGTGTAAGGGAAAAAATCAGAGCAGCTTGGCATGGGTGGAGCCAGTGCTGGAAGAGCTGAGTCTGTATCACTCTTCTGAAAAGCATTGAAAAAGTCAGTTCTGCTCATCGTTCCCCCTGTGTAGTTTTGTGCCTAGTAGGGTCAAGTTCTCTGAAGAATGAAAGAACATAAAATAAAAAGCATGGGCGAGGGCAAATTTAAGGATACTTAAAGTGACTGAGATTTATTGAGAAACAAACTAACTAGCTAAAACCAAAATTCCCAAACTTTGGAAAAGTCTACAATGAGACAAATCAGAATGCTACATCTGAATGCCCATATACAACTGACATTTGGGAGAACTGACAAGTTAAATTTAGACCTCAGTTATAACATTCAGACCTGTGTCTTTAATGAGGCCAAATTTAAACTCCAAAGCCAAGCGTTATGAAATTCATAGATACATAGATGTTAGGGTCAGAAGGGACCTCAACAGATCATCGAGTCCGACCCCCTGCCTAGGCAGGAAAGAGTTCTGGGGTCAGATCCCTATCCAGCCAGATTGGGTTAAACATCTGGTTCTACCACTTCTGAATCCTATGCCTGGACTGTCCATATTTAAACCCCAAATTTAATCTTAAATATCAGGCCTGTTTCTGGATGAAAACAAAGTTTTTCTTTTTTTTTTTTAAATAGTCAATGAGCTACAGTAGATGTAGGTACAGCTACATCTTGGTGTGTAGCAGGCAGACGAGCAAAAGCAAGACTGAAGTTCTGAATGGGAGATGATAAAGATACCATAATGTGAAAGACAAGGGGAAAAGTAACACCCACCTCCCACCCTCTCCACTGCACTGCCCCTCGCCCCCTCCCGCCTTCCCTCCACATACACACACACAAAGTTGTTTACAAAAGTGCCTTGTAGTAGATGGTGATGGTGTCACTCCGTTCCATGCCCCACAGCTATCACCGGGCCTCATGGGAGATGTGACTACAGCTTAGGACATGGGACCATTTGTTCACTCACTTTCTGTGAAAAGAGTTTTGAAATGTGTTTTGAATAGACAGCATTTTCTTTGTGTCGTTGGTAAATAACACAGAGCAAAGTTAGTCAGCAAGTTGCATAGCTTCTGCATTCTGATTCTTTGGAGCCCTTTTGTACCAAGCTTGACAGGATGTTTTTAACAGAATGTGACCTCACTGGATTACTAGAGGTAAGGAGAAAAATTATTGGGTTCGTTGGGGAATATTTTGTAGCTAGCTGACACCAAAAAAAAATTATTGCGTCAGATATGCTTCATGAGAAGAGGAGGATGGTTTTGCTGTGGCCCAGTCAATACATTGCTCAGCAAAATCAGTCTTTTGTGTCTTTGTAAGTTTTATAATCAGCCTCAAAGAGATTCTCGATTTCTGCATTTTAGGAAAAAGATACTGGTTAGCAAGTGCCAACATTCTAGCATGATGTGTTTTGCAGTAGCCTAATACTGAAGGTAACATCATTTTTGGCTTCTAATCCAGAAAAGAATAAGAAAATTGGATCCAGTTGCTTGCAAAAGTCCGAAAGGCGGCCACACAACCATCAAAATTGTGGAAAAACCACCAAAACAAAAAGAGGACGGCCTACTGGGCAACTCTACTGAGTCACCAGGTAAAGGTAAGAAGGGAGAAAACCAACAATGGTGCTACTATTAAATGCAATTATTTACAGGATGTTGGCATTGCCTCTTTAACTAAGGACCTGGAGCTTGTACCCTTGTTAGGTCATAGTAATTTTGTTCTTGAGTAAGTCAGCCCAGGGGATTAATCTCCAAAGTGCTCCCCCTCTTAGATGGGCACCCCTTCCCTCCCTCTGCTGGTCAATTAAAATGAAACACTAATACTAACCATACAAGAAGTTTAGGTACCTTCTTAATTTGAATACACAAGAAAATGTTGACTGTTATTGCTTGTTGATGATTTTATTATTTGTTGCATGCACTTCGGAAACATTCATCACCATAGGATCTAGGGATATGAGGTTCAGATGAGGTGAGGGGAAGCAGTAATGAGTGAGATCTTATAGTACAGAAATTGGGGGAAATGGTGTCATATAAACAATAATAAAGTAATTGAAATTTTTTACTCCTATAGTGTGCAATTTCTTTATTGCTAATGGTCTGGTGCATTTGTGTTTGGGATCTTAAAAATGACTTTTTCCATGTCAAATGAGAAATCCATGTACATAAAAACCCAAATAGGTTAGCATGAACCTGACAATATGAACTGAGCATTGTGACTGATGTTCTATGTGTTCCCAGTCTTTTTCCAAATATTCAGTGTACTTTACTTTCCAAATAAACAACAAGGCTTTAACACAGGTGATCAAAAATTAAGCAAGGCTGGGGTGCCTTGGGATGTGAAGAAATGAAATTCACAGAAAACTGTTATTCATAGTTAGACTCAAGTAACAAAATAGTCTAAATATAGCCTTATAAAATTGGAAAGTTTTAGAGTAGCTGCTGATACTGAAAATGTTCCTTGGTAAATGAATATGGAAAAAATGTGCCAGTTTTCTTATTAGTAATTAGATTTTTTTTACTGTAAAACACCAAAGTCTAAATATAATTGTTTCTCCCAATCGCTTAGCTCGGTTATAAATCATTTGTAGTGAGGAGAATGAAGTGACCATATTACTGCTTTCAGCGGGATATGTAAATCACTTTAGTTTGCTAGAACATGTACAATGATACATTTATTATGTCAAACTTCCCACTGCACTTTGAACCACTGGTATAAAGTAGATAAGGTGGGTGCTGAAGCTGCCAGCTCCTTTCTAATTAGAATAAATATTTTCAGCTAAAGAGGGTCCTAATTCATAATTATTACTGTTGTTGTACTAGTGCCTGTGACACTCCCCCAGTCATGAGTCGGGGTTTTAGCACACCAAGCACTGTACAAAGACATAGCTGAGATCTAATAATGTGTACAACAGCTCTCTCTCCTCTCATATTCACAACAGAGTAAAGAGGAAAATAGAATTGTTAATGTACTACTGCTGAATACACTCAAACTAATAAGAGGGAGTTTTGTGTTTTTAATATCTTGTTACCAACTGCAATTATGGAACGTAAAATATACATAGTCATGTTCAATTTGGTTCTCCTAATGAATTCTTATATATGAGTGATGTAGGCAGGAAAAGTTAGATGTACTCTAGATAAACCAGTAGAGGTCAGTGCAGAGTGTTGAAACAGAACTGTAGCTGCGGCATAATAAAACATTGTATTTTATACTCTGTCGTCTCCAGCTGTAACTTTTTAAAAATGTGGTGAAAAAAGATAACTTATATCAATTGCTCCTGTGTTCTCCACCAAAATAGATTTAAAATACGAGGAAGGTAATATGATAATGACAGACTACTTAATAAACTAATTTAAGCATCAGCAACAACATGCATATGGAAGTACAGTATAACTTCCAGTGAGGTACGATAGTCATTATTTTGTTGCATCACGGTAGGGGCCAGCATGTACTTTTTATTACATATTTTTCCAGATACAATATAACCTCAATTAGCTGGCTGCCATGCAGGAAGAAGCTGGGACATAGAATATGATTCTGGAGAATCGAGGTGTTTAAATACAGGAAATCTTTCAGTTAAATTAAGGTGATCCTGTTTCAGCTAAAGGAGATTTAAGTGGTATTTATTAAGATTTTAGTAAATGAAATGTAAGTGTGTGTAGTATCACTTTTTAAAGCGCTTGTTTGTTCATGGTTCTCTTTCCTGACCGAAGTAAGAAAGAGATTCCTCCTGTTTTAAGATAGACTTTGTATGTCAAGGTCCTACAACAAATATTAACCACACAGAAGCTCATCTATGGAACGCTTTTGTGAAAGCTGTATCTTCTGTGTTTTTGCTAAGCATTTTGAACAGACCCTTTAAAGCTGTTAAATTACATTTTTTTTAAATCTCAAAGAAACCCTATAGACAACCACAAATAAAGAACAACTTAGGAAAGAAATATACTGTCAAAAAAGCAGCAGTGTGGAATTCAGAAGCATGCAGGATCAGCCCAGCTCTGCTATCTGTAGAATCAATGAGAATTTCACCATTCAAATGGAAACAGAATTATGCTAATACTCACTACACTTGAAAATCCTGCCTGGTCTTTCTCTGATTTTCAGAGCTCTGAGTTCACACTGAGTTTGTTAGGTGCAGAGTTCCCACCATTCCCTTAAAAATCAAGGGTTTTTTTTTGTGTTAATGTGTTTAAATATGAATTTTAAAGACCTGTTATAACCATCTAAGAGAAGGCAAGGTAGACTTGCACCTTGTAGGCTAACTAAATTATATGTATATTGCATATTATATATATCCCAAGGTTTTGTGAGTGGAGCTTGTTCCATCAGATACTGTCATCTAAGACTCAATTACAGCTTAGGCTGGTATAATCAAAGCTGCCTATTACTTATTTGTAGTTTGAAGACTGCATTGCTTGAGGGAAAACCTTTAGTCTCCATTTAAGTCTTACATGTTTTGGGGATTTGTTTGTTTGTTTGTTTGTTTTTTGGCATCCTAAATTATTTTATCACAATGAATTTCTTTGTGGAGAGAAGAGGGGAAGGTGGGAAGGTCAGAAGCTGATTTGATAAGAGGTTTGTATCAGCTTTGTAATTCTTTCCAAAAATGTTTTTGTTGAACTCTGTTAAGAGGCAGATGAGATGATCATGTACAGAGCTTGAGAACAGTGGCAGGAACATGACATTCTCTCAGAAGGAGGGATTTCCTGATAACTTGAACACAGATATTAACATTCATGCTTCATGGGGGTCCTAAACTGGCCTGGTGCATGCGTGTGTATATCCCCAAACTTGTCGTCCCGTAACGTGAAGGCTCCAGCGGAAAGAACACTAAGTATTTCATACTAGTGGTCCAGTCTAGTGTGACAAGTAAGCTATATGTTATAGACTATTCCCTTAGACATCTGGGATGAAATCCTGGCATTGTTGAAGTCCAGTGGAAATTGTGCTATTGACTTTGATGCAATCCAGAGTTGTCAGATAGCGATTTGCAACATTCTCTTTAATGGAAAAGAAATAATCAATTTTGAGAAAAGCCCTTTCCTTGCATAACTTGGTTGAATACAGGTAGATGATCTTCAAATGTTTTGTCCTCTGAAGACTGGGATGCTAACCATGGCTGACCAAACATAATGAGGCCTGAACCTGCATAAAAACATAGAATTCAGAAAAAAATCCCCTTTTGTCTAGATAAATTACTCTAAATTTAGTAGGCTATTGAAAGAAACTTTCTAATGGAGATTTCACCTCATTTTGACTGTAAATATATTTGGGGGGTGGAGGGAGTGGAAAAATACCACCTCTCCTCCCTGACTTAAGTGTCTGTTGGGTAGGTCATTCTTGTATGTAATATTTTCCCTTAGTCTTTTGCATGTGTCTATAAGTTTGTACATGGGTGTAAAGGGTATGAACAGTTTTGCTCTCCTGAGTCATAGTGCAGTGGTACATTTACAGTAAATGGTACTCATTTATTTTTACTAGCCGTTGCAGGATTTTTCCTTTTATCAAATACATTTCTTGAAAAGTAGCATAACGCTAAAGTGATTCTTACTATTTTAAAATGTCTGCTTTTAGCTTACAAATCTAAACATGCAAAACAATGATTTGTGTTGCTTCAATGAGTTTTGTTTACATGCACTATTGTATAAACATCTGCTCTCCTTTTCTATAACATATGGAGTATAAAAACCTTAAAATTCAGTGACCAAAGTAATATCAATCATACATGTAGCTCAGTAAAGTACAATGCTATAGTAATCAGCTGTCACATAAATATCAAAATTCACACAAAGGCCCTAACTGTGGCCAAAACGAACAGGGAGTCACTTTTTGCAGGCCATAAATACATTTACATTTATAAGCTTCTTAGGTCATTTCTGAAGAACACTCCAGTTATAATGTATTCTTACAATTTTTCCCATATTTAAATATACCTTATATGTGTATAGATATATTGCATTCAATTAAATTGTACTAGAGTTACTAAGGAAAAATCCTTGTTATAACATAAGCATGACAAGTATATCCAATCTAGTATAAGAAAAAAATTAGAATGCATGCACATGCGTGCATGCGTATGTGTATACATATATGTGTATGAGTTCAAATATATAATATCCAATATATATTTGTCTTATGAACTTGAAAGGGAATTTTGTATTTAAGATTTAAGATATAGGCTGATGACTAGGTGAATAAATAGCTACTTATAAATGATTTGATTATTCAAAGATTTCTGTCTACCCAGAATTTCAAAAACACAATGGCAATATGGTAGTCTGAAAATACACAGTGGTTTCTAAAATATTTAGCATGCACAGTAAATATGTACAATGGGGGGGGGCAGGGTTAGTAGCTTATTTTGTTTGTTCATCTTCAAAAAGACAAATTCACATAATGAGTAATAGTTGAACAAATAGTTCCACACTTCAGAAAACTTACCTAGTCATTGTGGCACAGTTGCATCACCACAGAAGAAATGAATAGTTTTCCAGTGTGCGTTTTAGGTAGGAGGGTAGATGAGTGGAGAAAATAGATCTTAGTTGTTTTATTTATGCAGTGTCAAGGATAAATTAGCATGTTTAAGCTTAAGGCCTAAGGTAGCATGCAAAATACTGAGAATTAACACATCCAGTATGGGTACATAGATTAGATTACTTCTAGATCAACCTAACTAGCATTAAGTCGATCCACATTCTTTTGTTTTAGGTTACTGAGGTAGGGGAAAATGACAGCCCTAATCTAAGTTAGCTCACCTAAGGTGTTAACCTGATCTATGGATTCCTTCAGACCCCAGCCTCGGGGCTGGGAAAGCCCAGCCCCAGCCCCAGGGCTGTGGTTTTCCTACCCCCTCAAAACCAACTGGGCTATTTTTAGCCCTCTGCTTCTTCCCCTCTCACCACCTAAACCTGGACAACCTCTTGCAGACCCACTAGCCTTCCTATAGCCCCCACTCTGACCTTCCCCCACAACCCCAATCCTGCCGGCTTATCCCATCACCCTGAGTGAGTTACTCCAGTTTCCCTGCATGGCTCCTGGGACCAGCAAATGGCTATACCAGGGGTGGGCAAAATATGCCCCACAGCTGGATCGGGCCTGCCAGGCAATTTAATGCAGCCTGCAGGCACCCACCAACAAATTGTACCCTACCCAGCCCACGCACCTTACTCCCACCCTCAGGAGGAAGGGTTCAGCCCAGCCAGCACGCAGCTTCCTGATGGGACTGCTGCTGCCACTGCTGCCAGGAAACCTGCTCAACTTGCCTGGCATCCTGCTCAACTTGCCTGGCATCCCGCTCCCCCTGGGCACCATACTGGGAAGAGGCAGGGTAGGGAAGGAGCTGCAGCTGTGTGGGGGCAGGGATCATGAGGCTGGGGCTGGTGGCAGCATGGTGCCCACAGCAAGGGGAGTGGCAGGAGCATGGAGCTCAGGTGGGCAGGGTGTGGGTGTGAGGGAGAGTGGGGAGTGTGGGACCCCACACACACTCTCCCCTCCACCCCATGGTGCACAGCCTCTGCTGCTGGCGGCAGCGGCAGCAGCAGCAGGCACTTGGGGCCTACGCAGGCACTTACCACCAGCACTGCATGTGGTGGCGAGGACCACAGCTAGGCTGGCCCAACTCTATCACACGGGGCTCCTACAGTGCATGTGCAGCAAACAGTACTCATGTACCACTGGGGAAGCCCCGCATTCTGGAGCTGACTGCCTTCACCACTTCCGGTTGTGCAGATCCTGGGACTCCATTGGAAAGCAGAGGGAGGGGCTGCCCTCCACTTCTGGTGGAGTCCAGGGACTCGCACAGCAGGAGGCGTTGAAGGCAGCCAGCTCCAGCACACAGGGCTTTCCCCGGTGACGTGCGAATGCTGGGAGCTGCATGTGCACCATGGGAGCCTACATGATAGAGTTGGGCTGGCCTGGCTGCACTTCTCATTACCACATGCAATGCTGGCCAGAGGTGCCTGCATGGGCCACGAGCACCCCTAGCACCCGCTGCCTGCTGCCACCACCAGTGTTGCGGGCTGTGGACCATGGAGGGGAGTATTTAGGGGGTCCCCACACCTGTGCACTTTCCCTTATACCCCACAAACCCCACACACTCACACCCTGCCCCCACAACTCCCCTCCTCACACAACACAGCCCTAATATACCCTAATGCCCCCCTAACACATAGCTATACCCCTTCAGAAGTGCCAACTTTATTTTTGAGTTATGTCATTACCTCTATATACAGCATGCAAGCACAAATCAAGACAATAATGTTTTTTATTATAAACTTAAAATATGTTATAGTAGGTATATTTGACTTTAATTGTATGATTTGGTTTTTTTCTGGTTCCAAGATGGCGACCCTCCCCTCCCCTCCCCTCCCCTCCCAAAAGGAATATTTTCTGGGGGCAAGGGGAGGGACTTCCGATGACAAAGGTCATGGGTTTCGGTGGGACTTCCAGTCCCAAGAAGGCAACCAGGGGGTGAGGCTTATGTCAAGGTGTGGGCTGCATTCATGCATTCATGCTGCTTAAAGAATGCCTGTATAAATCCTAAAATTGGTGTAAATAGAGTGTGTTCAATAGGGTTGTGCAAGGCTTCAGACCATGCTTCAGATCCGGAGAAGCTTCAGACACTTCAGTGTCCGAAGCAGCATGTTTGGATAGAAGTGCTGGCTTCATTAGGCTTTCCGATGTGGTTCAGAGCTTCCTAACCACTTCAGAAAAACTTTGGAGCCGCCTCAGCGATCCAGCCATAGGGTATAATGGGGAATCAATGAAATATCTGTAACTTTGTTGTTTTTTGTCTGATTTGGATGAAACTTGCAGAAGTGGTATGTTCTTCTGAGAGCACAAAGTTTGCCAAGTTTCAAGGTGATAGATGCAGGGACTTGGGGGGAACTGCACCCCAAATTCTTGAAAGCAAAACTCATGTCACATGTATGTGTTAAGACACAATGGAGTCAAAACTACAGGGATGGTGGCCCCTGCTGAGGCCACAAAGCCTGCCAAGTTTCAAGGAGATAGGTAGAGGGGTTTGGGGGGAACTGCACCTCAAGCTGCTTACAGGCAAAACTGGTGACATAGATGACCCTGTGTGTTAAGGTGCAGCGGGCTGAAAACTGCAGGGGTGGTGGCCCCTGCTCAGGCCTGAAGCCTGCCAGCTGTCAAGGAGATAGGTGCTGGGGTGTTCTGGGGCCCTACGCCCCTAGCTGCTGACAGGCAAAACACGTGACATGGGTGCTTGTGCAACTGACTGTGTCTGTCTTGGGGCAGTTGATTGTCTGTATTGATTATTCACTCTCCTTAGTCTGTGGTTTTGTAGGTGTTAATCCTTCCTCATTAACTCATTATGTAGTATCTAGGTACTGTACATTGAGCTGGTCCCTGAGTGAATCATGATTCATTGGTAACTGGTAACACAGTAGCTTAGCAGCCAGGCCTGCAGTAGTCCACGCCTCCCCCCCCCCCCCCCCCCAGCTCCCTGTGCCCCAAAATAGACACAGTTGCACAAGCAGCTATGTCACAAGTTTTGCCCATCAGCAGCTAGAAGTGCAGGGCCCCAGAAGCCCTTCACCCATCTCCTTGACAGCTGGCAGGCTTTGTGGCTGCAGCAGGGACTACCATCCCTGCAGTTTTTAGCCCGCTGTGCCTTAACACACACAAGGTCATCAATGTCATAAGTTTTGCCTGACAGCAGCTTGAAGTGCAGTTGCCCCCAAACCCTTAAACCTATCTCCTTGAAACTTGGAAGACTTTGTGGCCTCACCAGGGGCCACCACCCCTACAGTTTTCACCCCCCTGTGGTGTAACACATACATGTGACATGAGTTTTGCTTTCAAGAATTTGGAGTACAGTTCCCCCCAAACCCCTGTATTGATCTTCTTGAAACTTGACAGGCTTCATGCTCTCAGCAGAGCCTACCACCCCTACAAGCTTCACCCAAATTGGAGATATTTCATTGATTTCCCCATTATACCCTGTGGCCGGATCTCCGAGGTGGCTCTGAAGCTTTGAAGCCACTTTGGCCGGATCGAAGTAGGAACCTAGTCCAGAGCTCCAGATCAGATCGCTGGCATCTGAAGCAGCCGGATCCGAAGCTGGATTGAATAGCTGCGTAGTCGCTCAGGCCTAGTGTTCAGCATCTAGTAACTACTAGTTCTTCATGCAGAATAAATTGAAAACAGGTTTGTGAAAAAGACTTACCAGGAGAGATGGGAAGGCAGCGGGATGCCATGCCAGGAGCTGATCGTGGCAAAAGTGAAACCATGGTGGCCAAAGCTGCTGCGGGAAAAGAGCAAAAGAAAAACGTGGCTGAGATGAGAGGAGCCAGGAACAGCTCACGCATCCACGTGGGCATGCTTTATAAAAGCGTGCCAGGGCCAATTTGGTTGGCCAGATGCCCAGAGCTGAGATAAAAGACCCGGCAGAAGACAAGCCCAGGGGACCAACCAGCCCAGAGAAGCCAGAGCTCTGAAGCAGTCCCAGCGAGGTGACCTGGTGGGTAACCTGGAAAGGGGTCACAGCAAGAGTGCAGGGCCAGAGAGGGCCCAAGGATCTATCCATAGGGTCGTCGTGGACCAAGGAGGTCGACAGCGGTGACTGGAGTACAGCAGGACCCAGCAGGGCCAGGATTCAGATGCAACAGATGGATGGCAGGTACCGTACCCGGGTAACAGTCGACATGCCAGGGAATGGAATGGTGCTGAGACCAGATGCCGTGTAAGCACAGAGAAGGGGGGGCTATAGGAGATGCTCAGCATAGAAGTATCACCATTAGCCTGCAGCTGAAGATCCCGAGACCAAGCACCAAGAAGGTTCAGAACATCAACCTCGATGACACAGGTAACAACATCAAGGTTGGTGTTAGGCAGGGTGTAGGGGAAGCAGAGCCCCACAAAGAAGGAACAGTGGGAATGACCAAGGGAAGGTGCCAGGTGAGGTGGGACCAAACATAGTCCTCCCGATCCAAACATAACCATCATCAAAGATGTGGCAGGCGAGGCTCCTAGGGAACCAACCCAAAGTCACCCTGTCGCAGAGCACCGAGGTGCTCTGCTCCTAGAGAGGAGAAACTGCCAGGGAGAGAGAGACAGAGTCCTGGCAGGTCATAACGAGCCCAGCTGAGGGTTGCCAGGGTAACAAGCGCAGCTGCGGGTTGCCGGAGCAACTAAGGGGAGCCAGCTGCCTGGAGGGGGCAGGGCCTGGCTCTTATAAAGCCCAGGGCTGAGGTCAGGCTGGCAGCAGCCGGAGAGGCAGGAGCTCCCTCAGCCAAGATATGGGAAGAAGCCTGACTTGCAAGTACAGCTCACGATAGCCCTGAGAGGATTGGGCACTATGGTTTAGCCAGGGGGCTTTATGTTTGAGTTATAGCCAGGAGGCTCAAGTTTATGTTCGGCTTTGATATTGCACCGGAGGCTTGGGTGAGGCTGTAGGGGTTGGAGGAGGCCTCATAGGGACCCCAGAGAGTGTGGGGTGCCCTAGCACCAAGACGGCGCAGTATCCTCATAGGGACCCCAGAATTGGGGCATGAGCGCAACCAGTGGGTTGCGGGTGGGGAACAGAGACCCCGGATTGTATGCGGGGTGCGTATACCCCAGCCCCAGAGAGGGGCAGCTTTGAGATGCCCCAGAGGGGGCACGACGAGCCCCAGAAGGGGGCACTAGCACAACCAGTGGGTTGCGGGCGGGGAACAGGGACCCCGGATTGTATGCGGGGTATGTAGACCCCAGCCCCAGAGTGGGGCAGCTTTGAGACACCCCAGAGGGGGCATGACAAGCCCCAGAAGGGGACACTGCTAGGAAGCCCTAGCGTAGACGTGGCGAGCCCCAGAAAGGGGGAGCGCACTTTAGAGGAGCCCAGCATGGGCCCAACGAGTCCCCGGGAAAGGGGGGGACTATTGAGAAGCCCAAGGTGGGCATGGCGAGCCCCGAAGAGGGGGAGCGCCATATTGAGAAGCCCAAGACGGGCGTAGCGAGCCCG
>NW_005843995.1:0-4709 GCF_000455745.1 Alligator sinensis | reverse complement strand
AGGGTGCCCTTGGGCCGAATTGGCACGGAGAGAGGGCCTTAAGGAGATCACGGCCCTCCTGCAGGACCCCGCCGTGACACACCCCAATAACCAGGGTGTTCAGCCCAAGGCGCCACGGCGAGGTTCAAGAAGAACCCACACTCACGATGCTCAGGGGAAAGACACAGGAGGCTACAAGGTTTTAATACAAAGCCTCTTATCTCCACCAGGGTTAAGGCAAGTGGAAGAGGACTGTGCCCAGAAAACAGTTGTACAAATGATAGATTTGCTGAAAGAGAAGGATAGAGCTAGTGCACCTCAATCCTGTGAAACACTGGACACCTTGAATTTCCATTTAAATCAAGAGGAGTTGATGGTTCCTGGACCTTGGAAGATCAGGCCTTTTAATATTGTTGTTCTAGCCACTTCTGGGCTAGTCAAAGCAAAATGTTCAGCCTGATGTCCAGTGATAGAGATGCAGAGGTGTTTTGTCACTATCTCTACATAGGCAAGCAACTTAATATTACTTTTACTACAATAATCAGTAGGTACACACTAAGGATGCTATATCATATCTATCAATATAATCTATCTAGGCAGTTATTTTGTGCGTCTTTACACTGTGCCAGGTGGTTCCAGCACCTGTTTGAAAACATTTCAAAAACTCAGCTGAAACTTGGCACCCAAGTCATCAAAATGAAAGTGTTTCATAGTCTCTTTGTAAAAATTAGAAGTTAACATAGTCTGCATTTACAGAATTTGGTTCAGCATATTTGATACATAGAGTAGTCTAGTACATACTTTATCCTGGAAAAAACAGCTGTAATGGAACTGTATTTGCATTCTAATAGGAAGTTTTCTGAAACACACTGAATGCTTCTACACGTACTATTAATGCTATTAAGTATTACTGTACAGTAAGCCTTCCCTGGGAGCAAACCTGCCTGGTACAGGGATGCTCCTACCTTGCTCTGGTCCCCTGCAGCAGCTGGGGGAGCTCTAGGTTCCTCTGATGTGCTAGCCCAGGGGCTGGCAGGGAGCATGGGGCTAGTCCCCATGCACACAGGGCCAAAAGAGTTATGCTTTCTGCAGCAGCAGCTCTCTCTTTGCCTTCTGTGGCAGCTCCTAGCCAGACCCTAGCTGCGCAAGGATTTCCCTGAGAATTTTTCCCCAGCCAGCCCCCAGCTACACAGGGAAGCAGAGAGCTCCTTGGTATTGGTGTTGCTCAAATTCTGGCTCCCCACAGGAGCCAGGAGCCAAGCAGCGCCGGGATGGGAGGGCCAGAGAGCTACCCCATCCCAGAGCTGCTCAGGTCCCAGCTTCTAGGGGAACCAGGAGCTGAGCAGCACCAGGACCAAGGGAGTTCCCTATTCCCTGTGGCCTCCTAGTGTTATGGCTGATCAGAAGCAGATTTGTTCCTGGTCAGTGTCTACACGTGTGCTAATGTACAGTATCTACTGCACAGTTAATTTACTACCTGTATTTACAGGTAGTAGCTATGTGTGCAGTAGGCTAATTTACTGCATGTGTAGTAAATGGTGCACACATGTAGACAGTGATATTTTCTTGTGCAGTAGATAAGTCTATTGCACAGTAAAGCACCTTGTGTAGACACATGCACTATATGGTGAATTGTCACTTATTAGCAGTTTGAATTAACCCTTTGCAATTCAAAAGCTGCAGAACGCATTCACTTCCAAAGTAGTTCCTGTGGGATGTAAATGCTAAATGTATACCATACCAGAGAATGGACCTCAGTTCCACAACTTTTTCTTGGAATTTCCTCTGCCAGGGTTGAGATTGTTGCCAGAGTACTTAACCATTTCCCAGCACTCGGCTTTAACAGTCACAGGTAATACCATCTACTTTAAGTTAGAGTAGCAGGTGAGCCTGACCTGACATCCATGAGCTGCTGTTTGCTGATGACACCATGCTGATTGCCCACTCAGAGGGCAACCTTCAAAGCTTCATCAATCACTTTGCTTATTCCTGTCAAGCATTTGGTCTTACCAACAGCATCAAGAAGACCAATGTTATAGGCCAGAAAATTGATTCATGACCAGTGATCACAATAGGTGAAAGCAAATTGGGTGTTGTATGTAAATTTATGTACCTTGGCTCCATTGTTACCCACAACCTGTCAATTGAGGCTGAACTGAATATCCATATTGGCAAAGCATCAGATAGCATGATTTGTAGAACAACAACCAACTGACTTTTAAGACCAAAATCAAAGTATATCATGTGCTGAGGTCTTAAAACGTGTCTATATTCTGAGCATCCATTCTCTTCTTGGTCAGCATTGACTTCAATGGCTTGATGATATATCATCAAACCATCTCCATATATGGAGAATGGATGATGACTGTATCCTAAGGATCTTTTGTATGGAGAACTCTTTACAAGAAGAAAACCATGTGGACATCGTTATCTCCCTTTCAAAGATGTCTGCATAAGAGAGATGAAAGGAATGAACATTGAGCCAAGCAACTGGGAGAAGATTGCTGAGGATTAAAGCACTTGTAAACAGTCTGTTAAGCAGAGAATGAAGGTTTCTGAGGAAAGAAGAGCCCAACATGCAGAGAAGAAACCTCAGGAAGAACCCTGCACTATATTCAGGACTGTTAGATACAAATTTCACATGTGGTAAGTGCAGAAAGAACTGCAGCCCAAGAATTGGGCTCTGCAGCCACTTGCAGAAATTTAATGGGCTGATGCCCCACTCGGCAAAACTCTATTGTCTCACAAGATGGACATATGCCTATTAGAGAATCAGAGGCCTGGAATCTTCTGCTACATAGTTCTAGTAGCATGCTCTGGTAATGGTAAATGAACTAGCTCTAAAGTAACTAGCAGAACACTTGTATAAGCTAAAGACTAGTGTAGGCTCTATATTCATTAATTAGAGCCTTAAACAAATGTTTTTTCCATCAGCCTCCTCATCAGGCATAAATGTAATTATAGATCCTGTGCAGCAGTATCTGTAATAGAATAGGTGGTAATGAGTTTGGAAACAATCCCCCCATAAAATAATGTAATGCACATTATTTTGTGTACATACAGGGTGCAATCTTTCTTTGTGGCCAAGGACACGTCCACACCACTATTGAAGAAGTTCTTAACTATATTGTTTTCTCTTTAAGAGTTAATAGCTATATTAATGTTGTCTCTTATGACTATGTAGCTGAGGTGCATACTAAAGTAGTTAAAATAAAGGCCAAATTTTCACTGCCCATGTAATGCAATGAGGGGACAAAATATACAGGAGTTGCATGCCATATCATCTATAATTTACCTAACTGCACTGCAGAACAAAGAGCTACCTTGCTAGTCCCAGGAGGCTATATGAGGCTGAGGCAGAGGCAGAGCAAGCTCCCTCCCCAAAGACTGATAGAAGAGTTAGGGGTAGCAGTACTTGGAGCATTCAAGTCACTGCTGTGGCTTTGGTACTTAACAATTGTAATTGATCCCTACATGTTGTAAAATTCACTTATGTTCAGGGATGAGACAATCTAGTAAAACTGAAATAATATTCTGTTGTGAATAACAATAGAAAAATTGGAAACGCTGGCATTCAGGTATAAACTGGCTACCACCCAGCAGTGTGTCTGTACCTCCTGAGTCTGAGAATGTCTTCAGAAAATATGTTGAGTGCAGTTGTTTTGCTAGAAAAGTGAATAATGAGGAAGGAGGGATGGTTTTGGATTCTGATATACAGTTTGTTCTTTTTCTCTTGAAGTTTTATGTGAATTGTCTCTTGTTTGAAGAGATATTTTAGTGTTAGTACTTGTGGCTTTTGTGGATGAAACATGAGTCCAGGAGGTGTTTGTCTGTCCCTCTTGGGTATTTGAGCTTTGGCTTTAAGAGTGCAGATGTGAGAGGGAGAGGGGACTAATTTTTAAGCTTTTTCCATAATAATTAAATACATGTGCAGCAGTTAAGGAGGGGAAAGGGACAGTTTGATAGAGTTAACAACAAAAATCCCTTGCTTCGAGTCATGGTCCCTGTTGGAGAGATGTATGTGCCAAAATATTCTTTGGCATGGGCAGACATTGAGGCAAAGTGTAGTATAATGGGGCTCTGATCTTTGATTGAAGTTTTTTTCTGGTTCTACAGGACCAGAAATAGTACATAAGAGCAAGGAATGCCCCTATGATGTAGATACGTGTATGGCAAATGGTAAGATAATTGTTTTATTTCATTTCCACACATTTCTACATATTAGTTGCCTGTCTCTTTATGAGCCCTGAAATTAACAATAATATACAAAGGCAACTATACTTTGAGAGGGAGGAAGTCATTACTAATTGTTGCTGACAAATAAAACGGAAGGCAGCAAAATGCAGTGTCAGCCAAGGAGGATGTGAGGTCACAGTCACTGCTGCAGCACCAAGGTGGGGATTAGCACCTGCAAGCTGATGCTAGAATGGCCTTTAGTATTAACGCACAAGATGATAAAATGATGGCTTGATGCTGGTTAATTGCTTTCTGAGGTGGGATGAGGACCATACTGTTCTGCTGCGGAGAGAGCTTTAGGCAACCGAAGGAATGCAAATAATATGCAGGCTGTCTTTTATTATTACTGTTCTTGGTGGAGAGTTGTTCAAACAACTCCAGCTAGTTATCCTGTACTTATTTTTAGCTTCAGGAGGCTGAAACACGAGAGGAGCCCACTATAGATTTAACAGATTTTAGGGTTGGAACGGACCTATTAGATCATCAAGTCTGAC
>NW_005843994.1:19914-23681 GCF_000455745.1 Alligator sinensis | reverse complement strand
ATAGCCCCCCCCCCCGTGCTTCTGGGGCAAGATGTGGGGCTTTGGCTGGTACGGGTCAGGGTTGGGCAGGACTTCAAGGCCCAGCAGGGCAATGGGGGGTGGGGGGCACCTGCCAAGGGCTGGGGCTACCCTTGCAGCCCCCAACAGCTCTTCAAAACTCATTACACTGCCCTCCAGCCAAAGTAATTGCCCCCCCGGGTCCAGGCAGCACCGGGGCCTCCTGCCACTGCACCGCTGCCCAGGTGGGGTCCAGGGATCAGGCACGCGCCCCCTCCAGCCGCGAGCCGAGGGCCAGGGCTGGGCATTGTGGGTCGGGGCCATGGAGAGGGGGGAGAAGAGGCTGCTCCTGAGCCCTGGCCTGACTCCAGCCCCACCTCCTGGCCGGTGACCCCAGCTTCTTGCCTGGACTCTGGTTCCTGACCCCTGACTTCCCGTTTGAACCCTGACCCTCAGCTCCACCCCCGTGTGCAGCTTCATGACCCCTGACCCCTCCCCACATGGCCAGGGTGCTGGATTGTGAGCCTTGACCCCGCCAGTTTAACCCTGACCCCCAGCCCCGCCCCAGGATGCTAGTTTGCTATCTCTGACCCTCATTTTGACCCCTGAAGCCCCTCAATCTCTGCCATGTGATCCCCAGCAAAGCCCTTGGACCCCCCCCCCGATCCTGGCTTGGAAGCGAGTGCCTGGGTCCTGACCTCTGACCCGAGCTTGGCTCCTGGGGTGTTGCCCCATCCCCAGCGGAGGGGTCACCAGCCCTGTCCCCTCCCCCCATTCTACCATGGACCCTGGTCTGAGCCGCCCCAGCAGTGCCAGGGGCTCCAGCTGCCACCCCATTGCCAGCTTCGTGGCCCAGGGATCAGCCACACGACTCCCTCCAGCCGCAGGCGCTGGATCGGGGCCATGGAGCTCCCCCGTCCCCCCCTGCAGGCTGTGCTCCTCCAGGGCTCCAAGCTGGCGGGGGGCATGGCCCGGAGGTCCTTTAAAGGGGGTTGTATTGTGGGTCCGGGGGGCATCATGGGCCAGGTCTGGAGGGAGGAGCCTGCTCTGGAGCCCAGAGCATCTGCGTGGCTGGAGCAGGAGGTCCGGCCTCCAGCCTGCACAGCTGGGCCCAGAAATGTACCCATTGTCCGGCTGGCAAGACTGGCTCCCGGCCCACTGGTCTCAGGGGCCAGGGTCTGGCTGGGAGGGGCGGGGCTGCAAGTACCATATCTATCTGCCTCCCTGCACCCTTTGCTTTCCACCTAGCCCTGAGATACCATATTTACCTGCTTCCCACACGTCCTTTGCTTTACACCCAGCCCTTACACACTGTATTTTTCCACCTATCACACTCCCACGCTTCCCACCCCAGCCTGAACTACCATATTTATTCTCCTACCAAGTTCCCTTTGTTTCCACACAGCCCTGAGACCTTATTTCCCCGCCTCCCCGCGCCCCTTGCTTTAATCCATTATGTCACTCACTGGTGTCTGTAAGTTGGAGTGTGTCGGAGGTGAAAGGTGGCCATTAAAGCCACCTGGCCATAAGTCCCCCCAGCCAAGACCTGTTGCTAAATGGGAATGGAGACGCTGTGAGAGGGACGAGGGGTCCTCGCTGGCAGGGAAGGCGAGCGGGGCTTGTCCTGGACAGCGGAGCGAGGCAGAGCAAGGGCAAGTCCTGCTCCTTGTCCCGGCCTGGAGGAGTGTGGCTGGGACCTGGGGGGCTTCTCTTAAGGATCCCCTGAAGCAGCAAAGGAGAACAATCCTGCCCAGCAGAGCGTGGAGGTGAGCCGGGTGCTACTGGCTCTCGCTCTCCCCGGGTTTCCTGGAGATCTCCTGGGGGACAAGCCGAGCGGCTGCCCCTTGCAGCAGGTGCTGGAAAGAAAAGGGCGGTGGGCTGGAGGCAGGAGGAGCGAGCCTTTCTGGGAAACGTGGCTGGGCCAGGCCCGGAGAAGCCCCTTGCAGGCTCTGAGGCTCGGTAGGATGTTGTTTGTCTGCAGGAGACATTTACTGTGGAGCTGAGTAATCCGCTCTGCAGTAAAACATCGCTGTCCAGGTGCCAGTAGGTCGCAGTGGGCTAATACATGCCACCGCGGGGTCTCCAGCTAAACATGCACTACCCTGCAGCGGTGGCATTGTTTCCTGTGCCGCAGAGGGCAACGACGGGGCTGCCTGGGGCGCTTCAGGGCAGCGCGAGCCAGAAG
This sequence comes from Alligator sinensis, assembly GCF_000455745.1. Lineage (NCBI taxonomy): Eukaryota > Metazoa > Chordata > Crocodylia > Alligatoridae > Alligator > Alligator sinensis. The sequence continues at coordinate 21,499 of NW_005843994.1, read as the reverse complement.
GCAGCCCCTGCGCTGAAGCACCTGTGTGCCCCAGCCGGCAGTTTTTCAGGTTGGCCTTGAGGACATCCCCACAGCGCTTTCTCTGCTCTCCTCATGAGCATACGCCTTGGCTGAGCTGGGAGAATAACGCTCGCTTGGGGAGTCTGGAGTTGGACGTCCGGATGACGCGGCCCAGCCAAGTTGATGTTGGATGATCAGCGCCTCCGTGCTCGTGGTGTTTCTGTAGTGTAGAATTGCATAAAGTTTTCTTTTTTCCTATGGTTCATCCTAGCAATATGTACCGCAAGGCCAGGACATGTTAGCTTGGAGAGCTTTTGGAATAGGTTATGTTTAGATTATGTATTAATAGTATTATATTGATGGGAATATGTTTAGTAGAGATATGTATGTATGTAAGTATATATATGTATATTATGTGTAATCACTTACATATGTAATCAAGCTATAAACTCTTTATATAAGTATATTAATGACAGGAGTATGATTGAGTGAGTGAATGAAAAGTCTGTGTGGGATGTCGATTGTGTCTGCGGAAGCAGGAGGAGGCCAGGTAAGGCACCAGATGTCTAAGCTAGCAGACAGTGAGCTGATTAACGGCTGGCTGAAGAACTAGCCTGTGGCCGGGTGCCCAGGAGATAAGAGACAGCAAGATGAAGGAGGAATTCTGCATATCCTGCAGTTTAGCCTAACCGACGTTTCAAGGCTGGAAGACTGACTTTTACAACAGGAGTGACCGTGAGCAGAGAGAACTTGGAAGATTGATGAGGAACAGCTGGCTGAGGACTGAGAACAGAAAGATACCTCGACTTCGAACAAAGACTTGAAATCCCTGTACAAGTGGGATCCAGCCATGCTGAGATGGGAATCCGCGCTCTGCGATCTTCCCGGGAGCACAGGCGCGCCTGTGCTAACCTCGAGCAAGCAAGCGGGTGACTAACATCTGTACGGAGCGTGTGTCTGTGTGCATGGCTGTGTGAATGGTGTGTTTGATGTACATCTTATTATGTTTTTGCTTTATGTAATCCATCCATGGTACCATTGACATGGTAGGGGACCTACAGATTGGTAGCCATCTGGGGGACAGCGATCACCTAATAATAGAATTCACCGTAAGACACCGAGTGGGTAAGGTAACTAGTAGGGTGAAAGTGCTAGACTTTAGGAAAGCTGATTTCAATGAACTCAGGCGACTAGTCAAGGACGCACTGCAGAGTAGGAGTTTTGAAGTGATGGGAGCCCAGGAAGGGTGGCTGTGCCTTAAGGAAACGATCCTTCGGGCACAAAGCGAGACGATCCCGACGCGAGGAAAAAGAGGGAAAGGGGCCAGGAGGCTTCCCTGGCTGACCAGAGAAATCCTGGGCAGCCTAAGGGCCAAAAGGGGAGCACATAAAAAGTGGAAACAGGGAGAGATCACCAAAGACGAATATTCCTCCTCTGCTCACGCTTGTAGGGAGGCAGTTAGACGGGCCAAAGCTACCATGGAGCTGAGGATGGCATCCCAAGTAAAGGACAACAAGAAATTGTTCTTTAGATATATAGGGAGTAAAAGGAAGGCCCAGGGAGGAATAGGACCCCTGCTAAATGG
>NW_005843994.1:2646-18014 GCF_000455745.1 Alligator sinensis | reverse complement strand
AGGAGGTTAGATAGGCATCTAGCTGGGGTCATCTAGACCCAGCACTTTCCTGCCTATGCAGGGGGTCGGACTCGATGATCTATTGAGGCCCCTTCCGACCCTAACATCTATGAATCTATGAATCTATGTCTCCACGCGGCATTTTGCCTTATCCCCCTTCATAAGGTCTGACTCGTGATTTGAGCAATTGGCCGTTTGATAGCATTTAATTGTTGGAGAATACATTGGGGGTGAATAAGGTTTAATGTTGTGCTTATTGATGTGTCTGTCTGTTGAAAGGTGTGCACACCGCTGGGTGGCAGAAGTGCCGGGAATCGCGGTTGCGGGTTAGACCGACTGCCACAGTTTGGGCTGTCGTACCAGGGGAGTTTGGGAGCTTGTTGCTCTGTCCAATAATACGTTTTACGGTATTAGGACTCATGGCTTGTTGACGGTTTATGGTTTTACAGGTTTTTGTTTTGGTAATTCATATTGGACGCTGATTTTTAGAAAATATGTTTAAGAAAAAGCTGAGAAAGCAGAATGGTGCAGAAGTTCGGGAGGCGTTGCCCTTTATACAGGAAGTTGGCCCCTTAAAACGAATTTTGCAAAACTTTGGGCATAGCCCTTGGACCGGACAGGCGGTAGCAGATGCTTGTACTGTCGCTGATTTGGAAGAAACATTTGGAAAATACATAGAGTTGTGTGATAAGCCTCCGCGTGCCACGAAAAGGGAAGCCGCAGCAGTTTGGCTTGTGTGGGAGGCTGCCACAAGTCCTTTTGTTCGCCTGGCAAATGGTCAGGGAGAAGTGGCTCTGTTGGATAACCAACTTGCTCAGGTAACAGGGGATTTGGAGAGCCTGCGAGTGATCGCGGCGGGGGCACAAACGCAGCTAGGATCCTTGGGAGATGCCCTGCGAGAAGTCAAGCTGGAAAACAAGAACTTCGAGGGACAAGCGAGGGAAAAAGTTAAGCTAGAAAAAGAGAACCGTATGTTGCAAGGGATGGTAAAGAAGTTAACTCTGGAGCAGGGGCGTGCGCCTGCCGGCCACGTCCGCTGCAACTCTGCTATTACAGATTTAAGGCAGAAGCTGGGGTCTGCCAGGCAACAAGTGGCAGCCACGACCGCGGGAAGCATTGAACCCTTTGATGCCCTACATGTTGAGGGACACTTATGGGACCCCAAAGAGACCCGGGATGGGGATATTTGGGATGATTTTGCTCCTCCTGTAGCCATGCTGGAGAGGCTCACGATAACACAGACCAGAGGACCGGCCCCCGCTAGAGGTGGGGACAGCCCTGTGATGGGGACCCAGCCTCCCGCCACAATAGTCCCATTGTCAGCCACAGATTTGCAGGCTCTGGCGAGTATGTTGGGACCTTTATCACGAAGGACCTTTTCTAACTGGGCGGTATGTGCCGTTCAGCTGGCTGAAAGGGAAAAGATGACTGTAGAGGAAGTGCAACGCTTGATGGCAGCACGCGCAGCGCCTGAGTTGCAAGGGGTTGCCTGGAAAAGAAGTACCTTGACTGCTGCGCTGGCACCCAATATACTCTCCCTGTTTGTTCACTGGGGAAATAATATGGGTCGGAGACATTTATTCCTGCAGGCTATCACTATAGCTCAAGACTCAAATGAGGACCCTGAAATGTATTTAACACGCTGGGGTTTAATGCAAATTATGGCAGGGCTTATTATCCCAAGAGAAAATACGGCCCTCGATGACATGCAATTTTCAATTAATTCCCTCAGGGACTGTGCAGCCTCCTTGCAGCCACATTATGCTAAAAAATCAGGGGTGTGAGAACCCGGGCACCCGGCCACCTTAAGAGATTTTAGACAAAAGGTTCAACAAATCATGCACCATTCAGCTCCAATTCAGATGGAAAAGGAGCTTGCTCCCCTTGTCGCAAGTGAAAGTGGTGCGAAGGGTGGAGGGCACTCCCAAAGGGGAGGCTTTGTCAGGGGACGGTCTCGAGGACGAGGTAGACAGGATACGACCTTTAGGGACTGCATGGGACCTTTTGCAGAGATCCGCCGCTTAGCTTGGAGGATTTTAATGAAACATGGGCTTGATAGAGAGCAATGGGATGGAGCCCCTGCCCTTGATACAGTTCAGAAAGCTCTGAAACTACAGGAGCAGGGGGAGCAAGCCGCTAGGAGTGTAGGTGCAGTCCTGCGTGCATCTTTTCCTCGGCCGCCGGGGACAGAGAGGCCCGAGGGACACAGGACTGTCATATGATGTAGGAGCTCCACAGTGGCGGTTCATTGGCACAATCAAGTGGGATCCGGGAGGGAGACCTGACATTTATGTCCAGCGGGGAAGTAATGCTCCTACTTTGGCATTAGCAGACACTGGAGCCGTAGTGTCTTTAATTAAAATTGCTCCAAGTGAAGGGGTCAGAACGAAGCCGACTGTACTGCAGTCTTTCCAGGGCAAGCGAAGCATGGGCTGGGAGTGGATGCGGGTCCCCCTGTCAATTCAGGGCTTTGAGACAGAGGGTAACCTAGTTCACGCCCTGATATGATAGGAAGTATAATCCTGGGAATCGACTGGCTATTTGAAAACCAAATATCATTGGTTTGCCTAGAGGCAGGCTTTGGAGGCTAGAAGCACTCCCCTTGCGATCGTGGCAGACAGATGTGCGTGCCATCATAAGGAAAGGAAAGGAGAACTCAATTGCAGCCCATACGGCAGCGCCAGCTGATGGACAGCGTGCAAAATTCCCCCCTGGTCTGGACGCAAAAGAAGCCAGACTGTGGTAAAATCAATGCCTGTGGTAAAATTATGGGAGAAGCAGTACCGCCTCGGAAAGAAGATTCCTATCCTAAGGAGGCTGACGCCCAGTTGCTGGAAATTATTCATGATTTAGGATTACGGGGGGGTTGTGAGAGAAACAAACTCCCTGTTTCATTCTCCAGTCTGGCCAGGACTGATGGCACACGGGTGCACCGGGCGGTTGACGGTGGATTACAGGAGGATTAATAGGGAAACGGCACAAATGGCACCGGCTGTGGCGAACATTAGACAAAGGGGACAGGCAACCTCCAAATATTTTTCTGTGATGGATTTGGCTAATCGTTTCTTTGCTATACCGTCACACCCAGATTCACAGGATCGATTTGCTTTTCCACTGAAAGACCAAGAATACACCGTTTGCCGTGCCCCAGGGATTTCACACTGCCCCTGCCATTTGTCACCGCCATGCAGCGAGTATGTTGGACCGCTTACGTCCACAGGACAGAGCTTACGTATGCTCATCTGTAGACGACCTATTCATTTTTGGACAAGCAGAGGAACAAGTAAAACGGTTAACTGAGAATGCATTGGCTTTAATTCAGGTGACTGGATTTCAGGTGAATTTGGAAAAGGTCCAAGTGGTACAAACAACCGTAAATAATTTAGGAGTAGTTATCAGAAGTGCAGGGAGACAGGCCATCACCGAAATGCCGGCTCCTGCGAGGTCTCTTAGGAGGCTTTAATTTTTTGAGACCGCGTATCTATAAATACGCTGAGATAACTTTGCCCCTATGGAAATGACTGCAAAAGAAAAGTCCATGGGAATGGGATTCAGAACAGGAAAATGCTTTAACTCTTTTAAATTAGAGAGCTTTAACGGCTCCGGCCCTTCGCTTCCCTGATGAATCCAGGCTGCTCACTATAGGCCTGCCAGCTCATGCTGTAGCATTAGCGGCAATTTTCTTATAGAATTATGAAGGAAACCAACTGGGGTCGGTTGCAGATGAATCGAGAGAGCTGCAAGGTGCTGAATTAAATGTCGATCCACGTGAGTGAGAATGCCTAGCTGCTGTTTGGGCAATTTGATCCTTTGAGCCGCTCACAAGTACGGCACCAATTGCTATACAAAGCGCACGCGCACACCTCTCAAGTACGTTTTGTTGGGCAAAGTCTCAGATACGTGTGTGGCCCAGTGGCCCTTGTTCAGTCAATGGAGGAGTCGCTGCTGAAACACCACCTAAGCCTGACATGTTGACCCATGCCTTAACTGAGAAGGGAGCCTAACGTGAGCGCCCTGAAACAACTCTGGAGCAGAGGGTAGCATTAATGGAGGCGCCGCCTTTAAAAGACTTAAACATAAAAGGACAGGAAAAGCATATTTGGTTTACTGATGGACGTTCTCCGGTAGGAAAGGGTAACAGATACATTAAGTATGGAACTGTTAACTTAGAGGAAGAAATAGTGCAAGGACACCTGGACCATGGATCAGCCTGGCATGCCAAATTACATGCCATTTACCAGGTTTTAAGGCAACATGAGGATCCCAAATAACGTGGGTCCCAAATAATCCGAGCCTGTTGAAGATTCGACCTGTAAAAGCCCGTGGCAAGGGTGCAGATGTTGAAACAATTCGGAGTCGTCGGGCGGATGCCGTAGCCCGACAATATGAGACAGCTAAAATAGCCGTCGTCACTAGAGGTCAGCAGCAGCACACGCCTAACCAGGCTTCGAAAACATTGAAAAGCAGGAGTTCATTAATGTTGCACACTAATTTCTGCACCAGGGCGTGCAAGGAACTTAACGATGGCTAAAACAGGTGGCAGAATGGGCAGGTATGGAAGACGGTGTCAAGACATGGGTCGCAAACTGTGTTTGATGTGCTATGGGCAAGGCTCGCCCTCCGATCTGGCAACCTCTAATGCATCAACGATGGTTGGGACCACGGCACAGGCTTCAAATAGATTTCATCGACAAATTGCCAGGAAATAAAGATGGGTTCCAATATTTATTAGTCATCGTCGATTGATTTTCAGGATGGGTGGAAGCAATCCCGGCCCACAATGACAGTGCTAGAACAGCTGCTAAGAACCTCTTTAACAAAGTGGTTTGTGGATAAGGCACTCCAGAGATGATAGCCTCTGATACTGGGGGTGCATTTGCAGGGGAAGCATTCACTACGATGTTGCAGGCGTTGGGCATCACTCAGAAATGTCACATTTCGTCTCGTCCTCAATCATCAGGACAAGTGGAGCAGCTGAAATGCAGCATTAAAGAAGCCTTACAAAAGGCAGTAAACCAAACGGGTAAAGACCGGCCTGAGAGATTACCACTGATTCAAGCAGCAATTCGCAGTAGCCATCGACTGGAATACAGCCCTATCACCTACCTTTTGGCCATCCCATGAAATGAATGAGTGCTCCTGAATACACTGGGTGTTCAACGCAACAGCCCACAGCCACTCCAACTGACTATTTCCACTGGTTAAAGCAGTTGCAAGGAGATAAAAGTACATTGCGGTGGAGAATTCGCCAGGCCGTTGAGCAAATGTGAAATTCAAAGGTACAAAAGCAAAAAGCTGCTCCACCAACTTCCTGGGAAACTGGTGATCAGGTAGTGTACTTGCACCTGGGCAAGGGGGCTCCTGCTCTGCATCCCAAGTGGACCGGTCCCTATTCGACAGTGGATCGTCTGAGCCCTCTGGTTTCCCGCAATGAGAAGGATGGAAAGCTCATGTGGGTTCATGTATCACAGTTGAAATTGTTTCTTAAGTAATCTTTGATGATTTCCTTTTAGACGTACTTCAAGAAGTCTGGATCATTCGATCCCCCCCAAGCCATATGACGCCAGATGTTGCATGGTGGATGTTTGGACTAAGCTTTATTGTCATTTGTGGTACGGGATGAGGTTTTGGTCGTTGCTCTTATAATTTGCGCAAGCATTTTTTAGGACAACCCCATGGCACCAGCAGCAAAGAAGAAGATTCTTGGATCATTTATTAAGGCTTCTTAGTTGTAGTCATGTTTTATATATTAATAATTTTAGAAATAGTTAGTATAGAAAGTTTTGAAAGAAATTTTGAACGATGTTTTCCCCAACAGGCACAAACAGTGACTTGGAGTAATAGTAAAGATGTATTTAAATACAGTCAGATGGATCGTAAAATGGCTGGAGGGCCGCACGTAGAGTGGTGGTGGACAGGTGTTTTTCGACCTGGAGGGATGTGAGCAGTGGGGTCCCCCAGGGCTCGGGCCTCGGGCCTGCACTGTTCAACATCTTCATCAGCAATTTGGACGAGGGGGTGGAAAGCAGCTTGTTCAAGTTTGCAGATGACACTAAGATGTGGGGAGAGGTGGGCACGCTAGAAGGGAGGGACAGGCTACAACTAGATCTGGACAGGTTCCAGGGGTGGGCGGATGAGAACAGGATGGGGTTCAACACTGACAAGTGCAAGGTGCTGCACCTGGGGAGGAAGAACCAGCAGCATACCTACAGGCCGGGGAGCTCCCTTCTCGTCAGCGCAGAGGCAGAAAAGGATCTTGGAGTCATTATAGACTCCAAGATGAACATGGGCCGACAGTGTGGGGACGCAGTCAGGAAGGCCAACCACACCTTGTCGTGCATCCACAGATGCATCTCGAGCAGGTCCAAAGAGGTGATCCTCCCCCTCTACGTGACACTGGTCAGGCCGCAGCTGGAGTGCTGTGTCCAGTTCTGGGCGTTGCACTTCAAGAGGGATGTGGACAGCATGGAGAGGGTCCAGAGGAGGCCACTCGCATGATCCGGGGGCAGCAGGGCAGGCCCTACGAGGAGAGGCTACAGGACCTGAACCTGTTCAGCCTTCACAAGAGAAGGCTGAGAGGAGATCTGGTGGCTGCCAACAAACTGGCCAAGGGAGAGCAGCAGGCAATGGGGGAATCCCTGTTCCCCCGAGCACTACCAGGAGTAATGAGAAATAACGGCCATAAGTTGACCGAGAGTAGATTCAGACTAGACATCAGGAGGCACTACTTCACAGTCAGGGCGGCGAGGATCTGGAACCAACTTCCAAGGGAAGTGGTGCTCACTCCTACCCTGGGGGGTCTTCAAAAGGGCTACATAGACACCTTGCCAGGGTTGTTTGACCCCAGTACTCTTTCCTGCCCAGGGCAGGGGGTCAGACTTGATGATCTGCTCAGGTCCCTTCCAAGCCTACCTACTATGAAACTATAAAGCACTGGAATACATTCATGTTCGAAATTTTACATGCTGTGTAAAACGGTGGGAAGACACGGAGCCTGCACTCTTTTTTGCTGATAATAAAGTTGATGCAATTGGGAAAGTCGTTGTGGGAACGCGTGCTGACGACTTGTATAAGCCGGGATGGGGTTGATGTAGGGTATAAAGGAGTGGCCACGCTTAACCCCAGAGTGGTGAATAGCACTAAGCCGCCATGGTGGGGTTTTGTTCCAGACCCTACAAGAAATGAAGGAGAGGAGAAAATAGTGGACCCTGGGGACTTTCTAACTGTAGGATTGTATCAGCGTAATTGCTCTAACCTACCCTTTAATTTGTCCGATGAATCCAATTTGCCGTATAGATATGCATATGATTGTTGTTGGCCTGTAAGAGAACAGAAGTTTGTCTTTCTGCAGAGCAACCCTACAGGTCCCAGTCCCACATCTCGTACGGTTCCAACCTGTGCAGGTGTATGTAGCACCCTTGGGAACTACATTAAATATCTAGGCTAGCCAGCCTGAAAATAACTTGACCAAGATTAAGCCTGAACGTAAGCCGCACAGCGTTCCCTTATTCAATGCATGGTTCAGAGCTCTCCAACAGGAACCAGATCACGTTCATCGTAGACGCGATCTGCCGGACACCATTTTGGGAGGTGCGGGAGCAGGTTCAGGAATTTTAAACTCCATTGATTTAGACACGTTGATAAATAAAGCCAGTGCTGTTGCAACACTACACTCTAAACCCCCCCGGGGACGGGAACAGCACCTTGCTGAAAGCACACAAACCGGTTTGGATACTACTGAGTTGCAATGGCACACATGGAGACATTTAAATCGTACATTTTGGGCTCAGTATGCCACCATGAGGCAAAGAGTCAATAAAGCAGCCAGAGAGAGCCCTATGGTGTTCAGAATAGCAATTATTAGCAATCATGATGACTGAATTGGATTGGATGAACTGGATTGGATACGAGCTAAACAGATGGCTGTCATAGCTCCTTTATTGATGAAACATAATGTGTTCCTTCCGTATATACTGCAGTGGTATAAGCCTTTAACACTGCAGATATTTGTCACATCTCTAACCGGTCTTTTGAGCATACAAGCGATTCGAGCACTATCCCACTATGCCCTGGCGTGTTGTGGCCATTCACAGCCCTCCCAACCATTCAAGGGCAGCATATTTGGGTTCCAGGACTAATTGGCAAATACCTAAATGATCAAGGTAATATTGTAGACCATGGGATGTGTGACAAATGGATTGCACAGCAGTGGATATGCCCTACACTACTGTCTTTAGAAGAACCCTGCTCACTTCAAGGTGAAGGGCTATCCACATGCTACTGGGATGGGTTAGAAAATAGTACTGCTAAAGCATATTATGATGGAAACGACTGTGCACGTGTAATAGGGTTTGAAAAACTTATTTGGCAAGGTAAAAATATCTCACTTCCTCCTGTGCAACACTGTGTATGTAATGTAACTACAGTTCACACTCCTTCCCTCACCTACTATTTCACAAGGCACGTGATTGAGACCATTAATCTTGAGCACATCAATAATAGGTTAAATTTGAACTTTTCTTTGGGAATCAGTTGGCCAACACTTTATACTCTATTGTGCGGAAATGAAGAGATAACTCATTTCACAATTGCCACTTGCATGCATGGGCAAGCACGTTGTATAGCCACACTGTGCCAGGGGAGGGACATTTTTAAAATGTCTGAGCAAGCAAGGCAGCTGTTCGTGCATCATTGGTATGATATTTCTACGGGCTGGGTTCTGCCTGGAACAGCAATTATAAGTATCTTGTTGCACCCTGTGATTATATTGTTTGTATTGCTCGGGATAGCGTTCATTATAATGAGTTATATGCACTGTTGGATTAAATTTTTATATCCTAAACTCTTTGTTCGGAGATTAAATATCTGGCCCTTAAACAGATATAAGTACAGCCCATTCTTCACTATGGTTTAAAGGGCCAAGCGGGGGATATGTCATGTATAATTGAATAAAGTTTTCTTTTTTACTATGGTTAATCCTAGCAATATGTAACGCAAGGCCAGAACATGTTAGCTTAGAGAGCTTGGCATTGGAATAGGTTATGTTTAGATTATGTATTAATAGTATTATATTGATGGGAATATGTTTAGTAGAGATATATGTATTATGTGTAATCATTTACATATGTAAGCTCTTTATATAAGCTCTTTATATAAGTATATTAATGATAGTAGTATGATTGAGTTAAGGAATGAAAAGTTTGTGTGGGATGTCGATTGTGCCTGGGAAAGCAGGCTGAGTTACCAGACAGCGAGCTGGTTAACGGCTGGCTGAAGAACTAGCCTGTGGCCAGGTGCCCAGGAGATAAGAGACAGCAAGATGAAGGAGGAATGCGCCCGGGTTGGCCACCCAGTGCTGACCTTGAGCAAGCAAGCCGGTAACTGTAACATCTGTACAGAGTGTGTGCATCTGTGTGCGTGGCTGTGTGAATGGTGTGTTTGATGTACGTCTTATTATGTTTTTACTTTATGTAATCCATCCACGCAGCATTTTGCCTTATCCCCCTTCATAAGGTCTGGCTCGTGATTTGAGCAACTGGCCGTTTGATAGCATTTCCTTGCAGGAGGACTCTACTGTTGGTGCGCCTGTCTTCACCCTGGATTCAGAGGCTCTTCACTAGCAGTGTTGATGGCACTCCTCCAGCAACTTGAGCTGTCCCCTGGGCATGGGCTACGTCTCAGCTCTGTGCAGCGCGGTGGGGATCACGACTGCTTGATAAACCATGAGCTTGGTTTGGGATCTGATGTCGCAATCTTCGAAGACCTGGTTCTTCAAGCGTCCAAAGGCTGCACGTGCACGTTTGAGGTGCTGTTGGATTTCTTGGTCGCTGTCGGCCTCTTGGTTGTGAGAGACGGCTTCCAAGGTACAGGGAATACTCAGCGTTCTCCAGAGTCCCACCATGGATCTGGATTACCAGAGCTGGGGACTGTTCACTGTTGGTGGAGGACCTTAGTCTTTTGAACGCCCATTTTTTAGTCATCCTCAGTAAAGATGTGGATGATTGCCTGACAGTCTGAGCACACGCTACGGCATCATCAGCGTACTAGAGCTCGATGATGGAGGTAGGGTGGTCTTGGTTTTGGCTTGGAGTCGGCTGAGGTTAAACAGCTTACCATCCATTCGGTAGTTCAGCTCCCCTCCGGTTGGAAACTTGGTGGCGGTCAGCAGGGATCCAGGTTTTCTGTTTGCTGCGGAAAAATGCAGATTTTCTCATTTAAAGGTTGTGTCCCGTGAGCCAGTTTTCCACCCACCTGACTGTGAACAAATCCATGTCACAGCTACTCAGTTTGCTAGTAAGAACTGGGTGCGACACCGCGTCGAAAGCCTTTTTAAAGTCCAATTCAGTAACATCTACCTCTACTCCTGAATCTACACACTTTGTGACGTGGGCATAAATAAAGACCAGGTTAGTCAGGCAGGATCTGCCTGCTATAAACCCATGCTGGTTGTCCCTTAACATTGCGATACCCGCTGGCCCCCCACAAATGTGGTCCTTTATGATTTTTTCTAAGGTCTTGCCAAGAATAGAGGTGAGGCTAATCGGCCTGTAATTCCCTGGGTCCTCCTTCCTCCCCTGTTTGAAAATAGGGACCACACTGGCCCTTTTCCAGTCCTCCAGGACCTGACCTGAGCCCCACGAGCGCTCAAACAGCTGCGCCAGTGGTTTCACTATGACACTGGCCAATCCTTTAGCACCCTTGGGTGAAGATCATCGGGGGCCGCCAACTGGAATACGTCCAGCCCCTCCAAGCACCCCTTCACTAGGTCAGCGCTGACCATTGCTGGGTTAGTATCTCTCTCACGCCAGACTAAAGTCTCATTGGCAGGCGTGTTTGTCCCCGTGTCCAGGAACACAGAAAATAAATCGTTTAAGAGCTCCTGCCTGTTACGAGCTGCCCTAGTCCATCCGTAGCGGCCCTAGGTTACCCTAGGGCACCTTCTTCCTGCTCCCTCTGTACCTTTTGTTACCTTTCATCTTAGCTGCCAACTTAGTTCTGTTTCTGCTTTGGCCTTCCTCTCTGCTTCCCTGCAAGCGTGAGCCAACTCTTTTACCCGAGCGGCTTGGACTCAGGTTCCTTGGGGCAGACCCACACTCCCCGGGGGAGCAGCTGGGGGGGTTTCCTCTGGGGCAGGGGGCACGGGGCCGGGAGATGCGCCCGGTGCTGTGGAGCCACGGGCAGGGCCAGGTCTGCAAGCGGCAGGTCAGAGCTGTGCCAGGGGCGAGAGGGGATGGGATCTGGCTTGGGGAGACGGAGAGGAAAGAGGACGGGGCATAGGCGGAAAGGGGCCTGGTGGGCATGGGTGTGGGTGTGTGTCTCGGATGCCTGGGTTCTCCATAGCTGCGGAAGAGGAGGGGGTGGGGGTTAGAGCAGTGGGGCTGGGAGCCCGGACGCCTGGGATCTGTGCCCTAGAGCCAGCCAGGACGCCCTTGGCCCTATCAGTTCCCGAAGGAGCGTCATATCCCTCGCGGGGGGGCTCCGCCTGGGGTCACCTGTCCGCTCAGCTGATGTTTGTCCAGCCTCTCCCCAGGCTCCGGCCCCCCCAGATGCAGCCGTGCCAGGGGCTGGAATACATTGCCAAGTCCGGGGGTGGGGCCCATTGCTGGGCGGGGGCGGGGGGGCGGGGGGGAGGACAGGCTGTTCCTGCTCCTATATAAGCAACTCCTAAACCCGCTGGGCTTTTCTTCCAGCCACGATGGCAACAGGTACCTGGAGCCTCCAGCTGCTGCTCGTGGGGCTGCTCCTGGCAGGGTCCCCAGCTCTGGGGGGTGTCCCCATGCCCGGGGGGCCCATGAACATCCCCGTGACTGGCGCCGAGGTCCAGGAAGCTGCACGCGTGGCCGTGGGGGCTTTCAACCGGGACAGCGACAGCCCTTACATCTTCCAAGCAGAGAAGGTCATCAGTGCCCAGAGCCAGGTGAGGGGCAGCGGGGCAGGGCGAGGGGTCTGGCCAGCACCCAGCACCCCCCAATCCCAGCCTGGGGGGTCTGTACAGTGTCCGGTGTCCCCAGATCCCGGTCTGGGGGTCTGGCCAGCACCCAGCACCCCCCAATCCCAGCCTGGGGGGACTATACAGCGCCCAGCGCCCCCAATCCCACCCTGGGGGGTCCGTGCAGCACCCGGTGGCCCAGTCCAGGCCGGGGGCTCTGACCCCCCCCCCAAATATCCGGCAGGTGGTCTCTGGCATCAAGTACTACCTGACAGTGGAACTGGAGAAGACCCAGTGCCTGAAGGGGGCAGGGGGACACTCCCAGAAGTGTGCCCTGCCCCCCACCAGCCAGCAGCAGGTGAGGGGGGCAGATCCAGCCAGGGGGCAGGAGGATTTGCGGGGGCATGGCGTTTTCCAGGGAGGACCCAGGTGTCCGGGTGGGGCGGGTAACTCTAGGGGTGACCCTGGCGGGGTGGGAGGCGGCGGTGGGGCAGGCTGTAATGCACCTAACAGCAGTGCGGGGGGAGGGGTGAAGTGGGGAGCCAGGCTGGGGGTGGGGGGCACTGTAATGCACCTAATAGCTGCCTGCCTCATATCCTGGAGCCTTTCCAGCTGGCAGGGCATGGAGGGTGGGTTCCCCACTGTAATACACCTAATAGCAGCCCCTTCCCAATAGCCTGACAGGGGTCTCCAGTTGGCAGGGGGTGAGTCTAGGCTTGTGGGTGGGGACAGGAGGAAAGAGTAGAAGTGCACCTAGTGGCCATAATGCCTCTAATAGCAGCCCCCTTGTGTTCCCAGCCAGGGAGGGGGGTGGCCATAATGCACCTTATAGCAGCACCCTTCACTTCTTGGTGGGGAAATCTGGCTACTGGGAATGAGGAAGGAGGGTGAAGGGAAGGTGCCCTGGCTGGGCAGGGGTGGGAGGTGTAAAGCACTTAATAGCAGCCCCCTTCACATCATGGGGGGACGCCAGCTGGCGGGATTGCAGGGAGAGGGAAGGGGTGGCCATAACGCACCTACTAGCAGCCCCTTTGCATCCTGGCGGGGTAGGGAAGGGGTCCTTCAGGCGGGGGGGGTACTCATTAGCTGCCACGGGCCCGATCCTGGGTGACACGATTCTCTCTCCGGCCTGCAGAAGCTGGTGTGCGAGTTCCAGGTCTGGTCCCGCCCGTGGCTCCACGACACCCGCGTCCTGTCTCAAAGCTGCGTCCCAGCCCAGGCCTGAGCTCCGACCACCGGCCTCCCAGCTCCGAGCTGGCCTCAATAAAAGTCTCCTCGCAGCCTCTGCCTGGCTCTTTCCTCCCTTCCCAGTGTCCCCCAGTTGCTCCAGTCACCCCAGTGCCTGGGAGATGTGTGTGGGGGGGAGGATGCCTGGGGGCCCAGAGGTGATCGTCGGGGCAGGGGCCACTGCCTCTGAGTTGCAGATGGGGGGGGGCCCTTTAAGGGGGCAGGGCTGTCCCCCAGGGGGCGGGGCCATGCTGATTAAACAGGGAAGTCTGTGGCAGGGGCAGTGGTGGGGTGTCTAGGGTGAGGGGCATGGCCATGTTCATTGGCAGGCATGATTCCCACCAGGAGGCGGGGCTCCCTGTGACCACACCCCCAGCTGCTCTGCTGATAGGTTGGCAACTTTATTTAAGCTCCCAGGAGCCTGGAGAGCTGGTTTTGTCCCTGGGTCCTGACCCCTGGCCCCCCAGATCCTCCTCTTGCTACTGGCAGCACAGCTGGCGCGGGGTCCTGGTGGCGGGAGCCACGAGTCTTGCTGTCCCACTCCGCCGTCCTGTGCCAGGTCCCCTGTGCCCCTTGCTTTCCACGTGACTTGAGCTACCCTATTTACCCAGCCCCACGCACCCCCTCTTGCCACCCTGCCCTGAGATACCGTATTTACCTGCCTCCCTCGTGCCCCTCACTTTCCATGTGCCTGATACTGTATTTTCCCACACACTACATGCCCCTCACTTTCCACCCAGCTGTCAGATATCTTATATCAAATCATACACTCATAGCAAATGCAGGCTGGAAGGGACCTCAGGAGGTCACATCTAGTCCAACCCCTTGCTCAGAGCAGGACCAGCCCCAAGGCTTTGTCTAGCCGGGTCTTAAAAACCTCCAAGGATGGAAATTGCACCACCATAGACGACTGCTGCCTCCTGAGTCGGGGGGGGGGGCACTTGCCCCCTAGCAGCCAGTCAGCAGCCAGACAGGAGGTCCCCCGCAGCTGATCATGCCAGCCGAGGGCAGGGGGTGTTCCTGGTCTGTCCTCCTTCACCAGTGGAGCATGTTCCTCTCTCTCTGCTGCCAGGGCTGCACATCTGTTCTCCGGTCGAACCGGTGGAGGTGAAGGTCTCTGCTTGCTGCCAGAGAGCACAAACCTCCAGCTTCCGCCCTCCTGGGAGTCCCGTCCTCTCCCTTCTCTACGCTGCCTCCCCAGTAATGCCAACGCTCATCATGACAAAATCATGAGACTCTGGATTTCCAAGTCAAGTGAACTCTGACTCATGATCTCCTGATAGACAGATCAGATCTCAGGAATTTTTCCGTGCCCCATCTGGGGTCACCAGGGCCAGACGGTGCCTGGTGACGTGGGGTCAGAGCCTGGGGAGAGGCCCAGACATACACCAGCTGAGCAGGAGGCAGGGACAGGGGTGACCCCAGGCACAGTCCCCGTCCCACCCCCATGAGAGAGGAGACATCTTCATCCCTGCTGGGCTCCTACGAGAACCAGTAGGGCCAAGGGCACCCTGGCTGGCTCTAAGGGACAGATCCCAGGTGTCCGGGGTCACTGATCTCCCTGCTCTAACCCCAACCCCCTCCCCTCCCCAAGCTGTGGAGAACCCAGGCATCTGGGACACACAGCAAACACCCAGGCGCCCTTTCCACCTATATCCCGTCCTCCCTTCCCTCCATCGCCCTAAGCTTGGCCTCGTCCCCTCTCTCTCCCCACCCCAACTCTGACCTTCCACTTACAGTTCTGGACCCTCCTGTGGCTCCATGACACCTGGTGCTGCCAGCCCCAAGGAAAAATATACCCAATTACTACCAGTTTGACTATAAAAGTTATTTATTGCTAAGCATATGAAATACATGAGGTGCTAGTAGTAATAGACATGCAAAAGAAAAACAAACACAAACAATGACAGTACTACCCTGGTTTCACTAAGCATTTGGGGAAACTTAGCTCAAGCTTGTCTCGTACGGCCAGAGCCGACTCGAGTTGCGTTAGAAATTGCTGGTACGTTAGGGCGGGCTGGTGAATGGAGAGGCAGACACAACTTATCGGTTGCAAAAAACTTTACTCACGCCGCTTGCAATCAAGACGCAGGTGGTCCGGTCGTCTGAACAACCACACGAGTTGTTCCAGCTGGCGGGGCCCAAGTCAGTTAATCCGTCCGCAATTCGAAGCCGGCGGGAAAAGGGTACGTCTGGGATTGCGCTCGGTGAC
>NW_005843994.1:0-526 GCF_000455745.1 Alligator sinensis | reverse complement strand
GCCTGACCCTACTCTCAGTCAGCTTATGGCTGTTATTCCTTGTTACCTCCGGTAGTGCTTGGGGGAACAGGGATTCCCCCATTGCCTGCTGGTCCCCCTTGGCCAGGTTGTAGATGGCCACCAGGTCCCCTCTCTGCCTTCTCTTGTGGAGGCTGAACAGGTTCAGGTCCCGTAGCCTCTCCTCGTAGGGCCTGCCCTGCTGCCCCCTGACCATGCATCTGTTCGCATTGAACCCCATCCTGTTCTCATCTGCCCACCCCTGTGACCTGTCTAGATCTAGTTGCAGCCTGTCCCTCCCTTCTAGCGTGCCCACCTCTCCCCACATCTTAGTGTCGTTTGTGAATTTGAACAGGGTGCTTTTCACCCCCTCGTCTAAGTCACTGATGAAGATGTTGAACAGTCCGGGCCCAAGGACCGAGCCCTGGGGGACCCCACTGCCCACATCCCTCCAGGTCGAAAAAGACCAGTCCACCACCACTCTCTGGGTGCAACTCTCCAGCCAATCTGCCACCCATCTGACTGTAGA
>NW_005843993.1:20281-23694 GCF_000455745.1 Alligator sinensis | reverse complement strand
AGCTGACCTCAACCCTGCCTTGTAGAAAAGGGGTGAATACCCCCAATACAGCAATTTTGCAGTAGTTTTCTTCCAAAGGCTCCTGGGATTCGTTCCCTGGAGTCCTGCACAGCTCAGGAGGAAAAGCCCAAATGTAAACAGTCCGAGCTGTACAGATGTTAGCAGACCAGCACAGCTGTGCTCTGGTTTAATCTCCCTCACAACACAAGTCATGGCATCTCCGAGAAGGCCCTGAGCTTCTTTATCTGGCTCTGCTGTGCCAGTTAGCTAGACTGGGCACCTTAAGATGCAGGGAGGCACCAGGTTGCAATTTGGTTAGTTCCTACGTAGTGTTGCATGAGAACATAATATGAGAATAAAAGTCAGGTTTGTAAGGTCCCAAAACATTTTTTTTCAATATAATGAATATATTCCATAACTCAGACAAACAAGCTCCATTGCAAGGCATCACATTGACAACACATGCTACCCACAAGAGGTCACTGGGGGTGCGTATTGCATGCGGCATTGGCAATGCATAGAGGGTGTACGTGGGAGCATGTGCACCCCCTGAGATTGGTGGTGCCCCCCCTGAAAGAAGCACCGCCAGTGCCTGTGGGCAGTTGCCACTTCCCAGTGCCCCCTTCCCCACCGCCCTGACTGCCAATACTGTTGACAGTATCTGCGGACAGTTGCTGATTGCCTCTGGCCACTGCCAATGTGGCTGGTGGTGTCTGCGGGTGGTTGACGACCACCAGTCACCACTTGGCACTCCCTCAGCCCCCACCGCTGACACTACCACAGCTACCTGCAGGAGCTCCCCATTCGCTGCCACCACCACCACCTGCAGGCAGTTGCTGTTCCCCCCCAGCTTCCAGGGGGCACGTGGCATTCATGGCATGTGACCTTTGCACCAGGCTAGGTGTGTCTATACAAGATGCTAGGTTGCTGTAGCGATGAGCTACGGCTATGTCGCTCATCCCTGTGGCAACATAGCATTGGTGGGCACAAACCATGATGCCACCACTACTGTACAGTAGCAATGACCTCCTGAGCATTACTTCATTGCTACATTTTCAATAGGTGTGGACGGTTAAAAGGACTTAGATGGACTCCTGTGTCATTCCAACCAATGTGCAAAGTTTATTGATTAACTGGAAAAGCAAGATTAATAGCTGAGAAAAAGCACAAGCTGACGGGATGGGTCTCAACTGCCATGAAGCAAAGTTGGCCAGGCTCACGTTCTCCAAACAGTCCTGCTGGCAAACAGCTCACAAAGTGTCATATAGAAGTTTCCACATTTTCCCCATTTTCCCCTAGCCTACAACAGCTATTGATAGATGGCTGATAATCCTAATCTTAATATTCCAGTAAATGACCCCTCACTGGTTTTATTGAGATATCTTTGTTTCACTGAAACTTTCCAAACTAGATTAAACTAGATCTCTTGTGGACCAGAAAATTGTCAATTCATTAAAGTTTATATCCTTGAGAAAGCAAAAAGGACCAAACGGGAAACTTCCTTATTTCCATTTCTATAGTGTTCCCAGCTTTTAAAGATGTTAACTTAGTGTCTGCTGCTCACTTCGAACTATAAATGCGTCTCCCTACTTTCTTATGTCACAACAGCCTGTTTAGCAGTGTGGTGCCCTCCCTTTCTACAGGTCTGTCAGGAGCCCCAGGCAGTAAAGGACTCACACATGTGATGACTGTGTTGGGTCTTTGGCAACATGGTTTTGGCCAACTGTTTGCAGGTGTCTTAAGCCTACTACATATATACAAGGAGGGTGTGTATGTGTTTCGGCAGCTAGTGACCATGCTCAACCACGTGGGTATAGTTAGGGTGCATAGCTATCCCCATGGACTGGGGTACACTCCCAACAACAGGACTCTCTGGAGAAACAGTGCCAAAAATGCTGTATACATGGCCACAAAAAGAACACACAGAGAACTAGGAAACAGCAGAATGTCACACTATTATTTTGTGATGAACTCTAGAGCAAGCTTGTTTGTGAGCTAGGAAGAACATGCATAATCCTGTGGTCTCCTATTCTTCCTTAATGAAAAACAGTCCTTGCTTTCAAATCACAGGGTGTTGGGATCCCCCTTGAAAGCTGGAAGTTTTGAAAACCTCTAAACTAGTAATTCTGTCATTCTTTCACCAGACCCCAGTATAAATCTACACAGGGTCAGGAGTGAGTTAAGTGAAACACATATTTCCAAATGAACTCTGTCTATGCGATAGAAACGGAGTAAGGCTCTTCTTGGCTGCGTTCTTGTCACTTCTGACATTCTTCTGAGCAAACGAACTAGTTTTTTTGGGTTAGGGTTTAAGCCCGAGACCAATTAGTAAAAGAGGCTAGGTTTTTACTACTTTAGCCACTGCTCGATAGCAGCTCATGGACATGGGGAGACATCCATGTGTAGGAAGCCTGCGGTTGAGGAATACGTGGGTGTATTAGCTAGAGGCACGTAGACATCATCCTGCAAAAGCCATTCACTCTTCTCATCTGGGACAATTTAAAAATGAACACTGTGGTGTCAGGACAATCCCGTCATTAGAACAGGAATTGAAATGTATTGTATCGCTCTAAAGATTCTCTCTCTTTTAAAATTCCCCAAAACAGCTGGGCCAGGAGCCATTCATTTTCCACAGCTCTGATTCCTGTTATTGCTTGGACCTGCAAATAGAGTTTAGAAATGGTTGCATTTCTCCTAGTCTCTGAAACACAGACAACTTTCTTTACAGCCTCCTCGACCTCCTTGTTTCTCAGGCTGTAAGTGAGAGGGCTGGCCAATAGAGTCAGCACAGTTTAGAAAAGAGAGAATATTTTGTTCAGGGCTCTAAGGGTGTTGGTTCCTGAGAACATGTAGACTATAGTTACAGACCCGTAGAAAATTGTCACCACCATAATATGTGAAGAACAAGTGGAAAAAGCCTTTTCTCTCCCGGTAGTGGAAGGGATTCTCACCATGGCGGTGATAATGTAGACATAGGACATGAGAGTCAAAAGGGATGGGGGAAAAAGAACTATACAACCAAGAATGAAAACCACAAGTTCAACCTCAAAGATGTCACTGCAGGAGAGTTTAATCAGTGGTAAGTAGTCACAAAAGAAATGGTCGACTTGATTGGGTCCACAGAACCGTAATTGTAACAAGAGGAGATATACGGTTGAGACAACTAGAAATCCACTGATCCATGAGCCAGCAGCAAGGTTGAAACAAAATCTGTCAGTCATAAAGGCAGCATAATGCAGTGGTTTACATACGGCTAAGTACCGCTCATAAGACGTCACGGATAAGAGACAGCACTCTGTAACTATCAACATACCGAAGACAAAAAATTGCATGAAGCAGCCAGAGAATGAAATGGTTCTGTCTCCAGTGAGGAAGCTGGCCAGCATCCTGGGCAGGAGGGTGCAGGTATAGCA
>NW_005843993.1:17028-19593 GCF_000455745.1 Alligator sinensis | reverse complement strand
AAAAAATTCTTCATTGCAAGCTTTTGGGTATAAATACTCAATGGATTTTGTTCTATGAAGTGTCTGTGCTTTGTCAAACTGAGGAACTATCTATCTAAAGGTGGTGTGTGCTGATGTTAATATGAGATATAGATATAGATGAATGTAGCTGGTAAAAAGGTACCTCTCCACCATTTACCAGCTAAATTGATTCCCCTTTCCTCCATCTCCACCCCCCACAGACTCAATTTACATTGTCACCGACTGGTTTTCTTGCATGCATAACAGCCGCTGGCTTCTTTACTATTCATTGCATCCAGGAAGAGCACACGCCAACTGCAGATGCTGGCCTGAGGAAGGGTATTGATATCTGAAAGCTTGCAATGAAGAATTTTTCCAACTATTTGAGTAAGTCTAATAAAAAGATACCAGATTTACCCAAAAACCTTGTCTGCTGTGTCCTTAGACCAACATGGCTAAAACCGATTCCTCTTCATGGTGCAGGGGTATGAATAGATTCCAAGTCAGAATTGATCCCCAGTCCCTATCCATGGGCAGATGGATGGCATGATTGTCTTCTGTTCTGATTGTTAGGATGCTGAGCTATGGCACTAGGAACTGCTGCCAATCACAAGTGTCAGGAAAAACATTTCTGTCAGCCTAAAAAATTATGACTTTGGGTTAACTGAAAGGGCATTTTCTGTGACAAAGGAAATAACACCTTTTCTTCTCCACAAACAAACAGCATTTAAAAACAAATGTAAGTGTCTGAAATGCAAAATTTGTACACGTGTGTCACTACTGACACTCACCCCTGATACTTGGCAACAATTCGGAGAAGGGAGTGCAGAAGATTCATTACACTGGTTCAGCACGCCAGGGTGAAAAAACAGAGATGCAACTGGAAGTTTGAGCATCCTGAATGACGAAAGCCACACAAGGTGTGTTGCTTCAGTTGAGGGTTTACTGGAAGTGGGGTCCACTGCTCAGGAGAGAGGCAATTGCCCAAAAAGAACAAAAACATGCGATACACTGATGGCATTGACCTGTACTAAGTTACCAAATCCAAAGAAAAGTATGTAAAGATTACCTTGAAACACAGCTATTTGGTTGGATTAAAGAAGTTGGCAATGCCAGCCAAGGCAACCCTTAGGCACGCATGGATAATGACCTGGTCAGGGCAATTCCCAGGGCAGTGGGAAAAGAATTCCCACCACGGGTGTACAGCCCACCGCTGCAGAGCACCCAAAGCTGGAGGAAAGAAAGAAGGGTAGATGAATTAGATTTGTGGCCATGGTGGAAACATGGTCATCTGAAAGGTCATTTTGATGTTTTTAAAACCGGGATAATCCTAGAAATCTGAAGCTGAAATGGTGTTTCATGAGGCAAACCTCTGGGCCCCGGGGAAAGAAAACAAGCTGACTGCTGGGGAGCTACCTCTTACATCAGAGAGAGAAAAATGGTTCTTTACCTTAAAAGAGTGAAGAAAAGCTGGATTCTCCGATACGATTCCTCTCTTCTTTGTGGAGACCAAAGAATTGCTTCTATAGTCAATCTGCTCCCCTGACGCATTTCAGATGCAACATTTCTCCCAGCTGAGAGACCTGCATATTCGGAAAAAGATGCTGCGGTTCTTCACCCATGCTTTTGTCCTTTTGTATGCGAGAGGCTTTACACCACGTCAGGCTCTCCCCGAAATCATTATTTATCCAGTTCTTGACAAAGTGATAGGACTCCAGACATTTCTATGGATGGCCATGTCAAATAATTATTGTAGAGGCTAAGCCACGATAGAAATAGAAACAAGTGCACAACCTGGGGGAAGAACCCCCCCCCCGGAGATAGGGACAGATGAAAAACAACCTCTACTTGCATTAGGACCAGCATTGTGTCACCGACTATGAAGTAATTATTACCTCCACAATTTATGAGGCTTCCAGACCCAGTCAAACATCCCTTAAGGGCAGAAATCTCAAATGGGCTACTTTTACAACTTGAGGCTTGCTCAGGAAGGACACTGGGAGAACTAACAAGGCAAGGAATTAGTATATTTTAACATGCAAACATGCTGCATTTAGTTAAATCTGAGACTAATTCACTGCATTGGAAAGAACATCATGAATAATCAAGAAATAACGTTGGGAATGGACAACTGCTACACGTGAATCCCTCGAGATCCTCCTTTAAAATGAAGTGCTTTTGTACCACTACAGTCCTGTCCTGAATGAAGTGCTTTTCCTTGTTCTAGAGGGAAAGCTTCTGAGGTGCTGCACAGATAGGGGTCCAAGAAGTAAGTTTTCAAGCTTGCTTCAAAGCCTCTTGACCTCTATCCTCCAGATGCTTTTAAGAACAGCTGAGTGGCAACATCAGAGCCTGTTGAACATGTGACAGCACTAGGCCTCTGTATAGTGGTCCCTGTCCTAGAATGGCATGAATAGGGATTTAAGCTTAGGCATGGCAAGTGGTGAGAGAGGACATGGCAGTAGAAGAAGTTTAACTTTAGTTGGGTAACCTGTATGGAGGTCTGTAGTGAGCTAGACCCATCACTTTAGAACCATGCCCCCCCAGTATAAGGATGCTGATGAC
>NW_005843993.1:11509-13112 GCF_000455745.1 Alligator sinensis | reverse complement strand
TCTAATCTCAGCTTTCTTTGCTGCAACTTTAGACCATTGCTCCTTGTTCTCTCATCTGGCACAACTGAGAACAGTCCAGCACCATCCTTTATGAAACTGCCCTTCAGGTAGATGAAGGTTGCTATTCAATCCCCCATCAGTATTCACTTCTCTGTACTAAATAAGCCCAGTTCCCTCAGCCTCTTCTCACAAATCATGTGCCCCAGCTCCCTAAGCATTTTTGTTGCCCTTCATCGTATTCTCTTTGATTTGCCAAATGCCTTTTGTAGTGGGGAAACCAAAACTGGACAGAGGCTCCAGATGTGGCCTCATCAATGATGCATAGAAGGGAATAATCACTTCCTTTAACCTGCTTGCAATGCTCCTATTACTGTAGCCCAAGATGCTGTATCCTTCTTGGCAACAAGGGCACGCTGTTGGCTCATAATCAGCTTATTTTCCATTGTAACCCCCAGGTCTAAATTAGTTAGACTTGAAATGTCCAATAGGATTCAAGAGCAAGAGTCATAGAGTTGGGTTAAAATCTAACCATAAATGTATTAGTAAAGGCTATAATCAGCAAGGAAATATCACAGAGGAGATTCACCATGCCCGCCTAAGACTTCTTCCCAATTTAACATTGATAGGAATTTTCAATATTACAACTTTTCCTATGATTATCGGAACACAATGTAAGATAATTCAGCTTCTTAAATTCCCCTTTTTGTTCAGCAGTATCATTCCCATGTTCAGGCAGGGAGAAACCAGTTCATTCAATCAAATAAATATATCTAATGCTAGCATGTATATCATGGAACAGTAGTTACATCAGGTACAAATTCCTGCTAGTCACAGTTTATACTCAGAGCCATCGTTCTAGTAATTCTGACACTCATTCATCAGGGCATAATGAAAATTGTCACAGTTTCAGAGGTGAATTACACGAAACATATTTACAAATGTCAGAGAGAGAGACGGAGCAAGGTTCTTGTAAGCTATGTTCAAGTGTCTGCATATTTTTTATGGACAAACGAAACTGTGTGAGGGTTAGGATACAAATGTGCAAACAAAGCGTAAAAGAGGTTAGGTTTTTAACACATCAGTCACTCCCTCATAACTGCCTATGCACACGCCCACAGTCTACAACCTAAAGGAAGAGTTGGATTCAGGCCTAAGGGCAATGAGCCTCAGGTTGAGGAAAATGGTTGTATCAAGGCTTGAAAAGAAGCATGCTCATACAATAATATGTGTTCACTATTCTTGTTTAGAAATATTTTGAAATTATAACACTATGACATCAGGTCAACTCATTCTAGAACAGGGTCTGAAATATATATATATTTCCCATTTTTTTAGGATTCCCCAGAAGAGCAGGGCCAGGAGCCATTCATTTTCCCCAGCTCTGATTCCTATTATTTCCATTTTCCTTGAACCCGCTAATGGAGTTTAGAAATGGTTGCATTCTTTTCCAGTTCATAAACACAGAGACAACTTTCTTTACAGCCGTCTTTACTTCCTTGTTTCTCAGGCTGTAAATGAGAGGGTTGGCCAATGGAGTCAGAACAGTGTAGAAAAGAGAGAATATTTTGTTCAGGGCTCTAAGGGACTTGGTTTGTGGAAACAT
>NW_005843993.1:5606-10145 GCF_000455745.1 Alligator sinensis | reverse complement strand
AGTTTATCACAGAAGCACATTACTGGAGTTAATGCACTAGGAATCACCTGGGACGGGAGTATTCCTTCAAGTTTCTTGTCTGTGTGTGCAGGGGTGAGCCACTTAACTAGTTTTGCCCCAGATAAGAGACTGCCTAGCTGCACAGCATCCTTTTGGGAATCAGTAATGAGATCTTTACCTGGCCACCTGACCCTCGTTTCCCTGCCTGAACAATGCCTGCAGCATTTGGCATCCTGATCCTTCCCTGCAAAGTGTCTGCTGCCCGACCCTGCTTGGTGTCATCTTGCACATTTATTTAGTTCATATAGCTGAACTGACAGGGAAACATTTAGCAAGTTTCTTATAATGCGATTCAGAAGAGACACGAAGAATTTTATAAGTATTAACAGTCTTAAGAAAGCCCATTCAAATGATCAGAAATCTTTCCGTTGACTGAAGTTTATTTTATATCACAAAATATATATTTGGTATGAAAGGAAATAGTAATGTGTGTGTGAGACAGAGGCAGGGAGGATGTTTAGGAGTAGCATTTCTGCATTTGTGCAGGCTGCTGGGTCAGACAACTTTGGAGAGATCCTCCACTCCTATGATTCTATCGAGTGCTCACGTTGTGATTAAATGCAGATTTTATGAAGGCCATTTGCACTTAGAAATTGATCAAATAGAAAACCTTTTGTCCAGTTCTTTTTCAACTTCAGTCTCTTAAAATCATTTGTACTATTATTGTCAATCCTGTACGTCTGACTGTTATAAAACTTAATCAACTGAAGACGTGCTATGAAGATTTAATTCAGTATATGAATCCACGCCATGCCCAACAGGAGATCATTAGGATTATTTTGAAATTATAATGAGAACTTCTTTTAGTTTGACTTATTTTTTTCTTAAATCAGCTTTTAACCTAATAAGTAAAATTAATTCTTTTATTTCTTTATCCACTTAAAATGCTACCATGTAATTATATTTCTTTTACTGTCTGGGATTACATATTTTTCTTGACATTTGTGTATACTTAATAAATGTCATACATTAATACGAATTATTTAACCTTGTAATTCAAATTAACATGAATAAAAAAGTTCTGAAGCTAAGAAACTGGCTTTCAGAAAATAGAAGCTGAAGGATTAATATTACCATATACACAGAAAAATGCCTGTTTTTTTGTTTTGGTTTGGTTTTGTATTTATTAGTCTATATTAGTATTAAAATATTCAGGTTATTTCATTTATTCTTTTTCTCTGAGTTTTGGAATATGGGTCAGATTAGGAAAAAAGAGAGAAATGTATTGCTTTACCTTACAAAAGTGAATAAAATCTTGAATCTTGATGCGATCCCTTCCACCATAATTCTGGAGATCAAAGAATAGCTTCTTGTAGCTAACCCTCTATGCTGATGCATTTCAGATGTATCGTTTCTCCCCCTTAAGGGACCTCCATCTTCACAGAAAGATCCTGTGGTACTTCAGGAAGGCTTTTGACCATTTCTACATTACAAGTATGATACAATGACATCCCTGGCATCATTATTTATCTTGTTTTTGAGAAGGTGATAATGCTCCAGACAGTTCTGCTGATGGTCTTGTCATATTATTGTGCAGGCAAAGACGTAATATGAATAGATCTGATTAAATAACCTCCAGTGGGAGAGAGCGGGGTGGAGATAGGGAGAATGAAATGAATAACAAATAGGAAGAGAGAAAAAAACCCTCTCTTCTCCTTAGGACTGGTGTAGTGTCACTGGACATGAAGTAATTATGACCTCAGCAACTTACCAGAATTTTAGACTCACGCTACCATTCTGAAGGACGAAACTCCCCATTGGCTATATTTACAATTTCAGGCTTGCTCATAAAGCAGAGATGAAGAACTAAAACAGATACGTAACAAATACGTTTTAACGTGTGACCATGTTTAATTAGTTAAATCTGATAAAAATTCACTGCCCTGATAGAACATTCCTACTGGCCAAAGAATAATGTGGGATCTGGACAACTCTACATGTGAATCACTTTGGATCCTGCATTTCTTTGAAGTGCTTTTGTACCTTCCCAACTGAAGTGCTTCTTAGTGTGCGGGAGGGGAAACTATTTAGGTGCTCCACTTATAGGGGACCAGAGAGCAAGAATCCTAGCCTGCTTCTAGGCGTCTTGACCGCTATCCTGCAGAGGCTTTCAGGAAGCAGTGTGTGGCAACATCCAAGCCTTCTGAGTAGTTGACCCCATGTGTATTCTGCGAGGGGATCTAGTCCTGCAATGGCAAGAACAGAGGCTTTACAGGAACTGGTGGGAGTGGATACTGCTGGAGGCCGGGGGGGATGGGCAATGGTAACAGATGTTCAGGTTGAGTATGGCCACCTCCCTGGAGAGCTGTACTGAGCTATTTTCAACACTTTAGAACCATGCCCCCAACGTAAGTGTGACACTGGCATCTTGATAGACTCTCATCTGTTAGGAAAGGGTGGACAAGTTTATGACCACATCACCCAAAGAGGAGGTAAGCTGTGCCATTCAGAGGGTGCTGGATCTGCATTTCCTCCAGGGGGATCATACCTGGGATGAGTTTCCTGATCTAATGTAGACCCATCATTGGTACCCACCCTCCCATTTTGCACCTGATGAACCAGCATCCCTGAGTCCCCTGCTAATGATAGTGACTTTAGATGTAGATGGGGCTGAGATGCATCAGAGCATGATAAATCTGTGGGCAGCTGTTTGGGTTGGTTGGAAAAGGCCAGGAGGGAAGGAGAGAGGTGAGTGTTGCTGACTGAAGGCATTTTGTCTGCACAGGAAGACCTGTTTGACTTCTTGTTGCTGTTGAGAAGTGTCCTGGGTCTCAGATGAGAAGACCTGCCCTGGGCAAGGGACATTTGTGCCACAGCTATGTAGGCTTCTCCTTCTGTTACAAAGGGCCATATGGAAAAGCTGCAGCATGGCCTGAATGCTCTCTGTCGTCTACTGCTTGTGGGGGGCCATGAGGGACTGTCCTGTCTTCTTTACAATGTGGAAGTGATCCATGAATGTGTTGTTGGCTGGTGTCATCTCGCCAAGACGTTCAGACGTGGCCTGAAGAATCCTCGCTGCCTGGAAGACAGATCAGTGCCTGGCCTGGGAGATTCCCTGTCCTCACCACTTTGGCACACCTATCTTGGCGGTGCTCCATCTTAAAGCACCACTATACTGCAACAACTCTTCTTTTGGAGCATAGGACCAGGTCTCCAAGTATTTACTGTTTGGTATTCCTCTTCCTTTTGCAGGAAAAGTTCTGAGCTTTTTTTGATCCATGAGAACAGCTGTGGCAGCAGGTGCCGATTCTAGAACGGCAATAAATACACGTGGAACCACTGTTAATGATTTATGAGAATTGCTAGCTTCAAATCAAAGTACTGTATTACCTCTTAGAAGCTGCTGCACATTCTGGAGGCTCGCAGGATGTTATTTATTCTAACCCCTGATGCTCTTGCTCTGGATCCTCTGTATGTTTCTCGAATCTCCCTGGAGGATACTGTAAGTAATTTTCTGGAATAAAATGGCCACCTGGTTGCTACCCATCCTGTCCTGGCCTTGGGGCCTGCCTCCTGGGGAACCTTCATGGAGTTGCTAAAAAGCCTTTCTTTTCTGAACTGTGTCCTCCCACCTGCCCCAACAAGTACTGTGTCAGAATAAGGATTACCACTCTGAAATGAAACCACAAGCTGCTCTCACTGGAGCTCCTCAAGGCTGCTCCCACCCACACCTAAAACATACCTGTATGTTGTCTTCCTTGAGTTACAGTCTAAGCACTTCCCCTGGAAAATCTGAAGGTGCACACACAAGCACTCAGTCCTGGCCAGGGGCTACAGAACTGTGCCATGCTGTGGTGCATTGCTGCTTCCCCTTTTTAGAGGGCCTCAGTTGTTAGGAGACCTGGCCAGGAAGGGCTGGAGGTGGGGGTCCTTTTCCAGTCCTCTTTCCCATTAGATGACTTGCTATTTGTGCTCTAAATAGCATTTATGGAAAAGGAGTCATTGCAAGAAAACTTCATGTGAGGTCGCTTGGGGGAACAAGGTCTCTCCCCAAACCCACTGGTCCCCCGCTAGTAAGTGTATAGATGGCCACCAGGTCCCCCCTCAGCCTTCTCTTGTGAAGGCTGAACAGGTTCAGGTCCCTTAGCCTCTCCTCATAGGGTCTGCCCTGCTGTCCCTGGACCATGTGAGTGGCCCTCCTTTGGACCCTCTCAATGCTGCCTACATCCCTCCTGAAGTACTCCAGCTGTGGCCTGACCAGTGTCACACAGAGCTGACCGTGACCTCGCATTGTCGGCCCATGTTCATCTTGGAGTCAGTAATGACTCCAAGATCTCTTTCTGCCACCGTGCTTTCGAGAAGGGAGTTCCCCGGCCTATCGGTATGCTGCTGGTTCCTACTGCCCAAGTGCAGCACCCTGCACTTGTCAGTATTGAATCCTATCCTATTTTCATTTGCCCACCCCTGTAACCTGTCCAGGTCCTGCTGTAATCTGTCCTTCCCTTCTAGCGTGCCCACCTCACCCCAAATCTTGGTGTC
>NW_005843993.1:733-2010 GCF_000455745.1 Alligator sinensis | reverse complement strand
TCTCCCGCTTCCCCTCACCAGTCCATCACCGCTTCCCTGCTCAGTGTGGCAGAAGCTGGCTCAGGACCCACTTCCTTTCACCTGTGCTGCACAATGTGGCCCATCCTTTCCCACCCGCTTTGCACAGCAGACCTGGCCTGAGCCAGGTGTGGAGCGAGGCCAGCTGGGTCAGGTTGGAGTCAGGGTTGGTTGCTTCACAACCGGAGCCCAAGCAAGCAGCTGGAGGTTCCTGCAGCCAGCGGTTCATGCTGCTGGCTGCCTTGTAAGATTTCAGGCAGGCTGCTGCCATTATCTGCATTTTGGAGGGGCTCCGTGGCCTGTAGGAATGTATCTGACGTGCTGGATCCGGCCTGTGGGCCATATTTTGCCTGTTCCTGGGCTAAATGAATATAAGCCGTTTGTCTTGTAGGAATGAGGTCAGCAAAAAGGAGCTGCCACAGGGAAGCTCCGTAATTATATGTATGACCAGATCTGGCCAGATCTTAGGGGCTCCACTTTAGCTGCTCTGATCCTGGGGGGCAACCGGATGAAGGCATGGTTGTGCTTGCACAGTTGTGCAGTCGGCTGCCCAGCGGTCTGCTAAGAGAAAAGAGGGGTGTGCTATTAAAGGGAAGCTGTAAGAGGGACAATCTCACTTTTATTTGTTAATTGAACTTTGTAGCCTGGGCCTTTTCCAAGAGACCCTGAGTCTATAGCCTGATTATCTGGGCACTCTCATCACCTTTGGAATAATAGAGGATAAGGATTTGTTTCCTACGGGTAGATGCCATTACAGTACACCAACCAGAGCAGAAGCACACCCGGATAATTAAACAGCTGTAAACACTTTACTATTTTAGTACTGCCACCCCTCCCTCGCTGCCATATCCCAAAGCCCCATGGGGTGGATCAGAGCTGTTCTCTTCTCCCTTCTCCCCCTCGCATCTTTTTCCTGCCTCACTCATCCAAACAGGGCAGTAATTAGTATGGCCCACGAATGAGGTAGACATGAAATGTGCAACAGGATTTGAGATTATCACTCCTAGACTTGGGTTAAAATCTAACTACAAATGTATTAGTCAAAGCTAGAAAAAGTAAGGAAATAACACAGAGGAAATTCATCATGCCTGTCAGTGACCTCTGCCCAATTTATAATTGATAGTCAGGCATTTCTATTATATTAATTTTACTTCTGAGGATCTCAACAGAATATTAGATAACTCAGTTCCTAAATGCCCCAGTTTGTTCAGCACTATAATTCCCACGTTCAGGCAGAGAAGGCAAGGTTCAGAGAGACA
>NW_005843993.1:0-354 GCF_000455745.1 Alligator sinensis | reverse complement strand
TCTGGGCCTAAGTGTACGAATCCTCCAATTGAAAAAAAAGGGTGTACATTGGCTTAAAGCACAGAGATCTATTCACTATTCTTATATGGAAAAATGTTAAACGAACACTGTGATTTTAGGACAATCCATCCGTTAGAACAGGATGCCAAAAGTATCT
The DNA here is from genome assembly GCF_000455745.1 of Alligator sinensis. NCBI lineage: Eukaryota > Metazoa > Chordata > Crocodylia > Alligatoridae > Alligator > Alligator sinensis. Next base: position 197 of record NW_005843993.1, on the reverse strand, counting down.
AATGAATTTAATCTTTTTAAAGTTTTTTCTTCTTTTAGAATTCCCCAAAACCCCCGGGACAGGAACCATTCATTTGCCATAGCTCTGATTCCTGTTATTTCCATTATGCTTGAACTTGCTAATAGAGTTCAGGAATGGTTACATTATTTTCCAATTCATAAACACGCGGACAACTTTCCGTACAGCCTCCTTGACTT
>NW_005843992.1:6685-23705 GCF_000455745.1 Alligator sinensis | reverse complement strand
GTTAGAATAAATCACATCCTGACAGCCTGCAGAATGTGGAGAAGTTTTTAACAGGAAATACAGTACCTTTATTTGAATTTAGTTGTTCTCATAAACCAGTATTTATTGTTGTTCTAGGATCAATACCTGCTGCCATGGCTGTTCTTATAGGTACAGGGTCTGTGTTGGGTGATTGACTAACCTACATTTTGTTGGGGAATTGACATTCTCGTTTTTCCATCACATCAAGGCATGGCATGAGACTCCCCAGGGAGAACGTTTGTTAAACACTCAGAACCCTGCCACAGTCATTATATTCCTCAACCTTGGTCTGCGGGTCATGGTATTGTCTGGGGAGCCTTGGCAGGCCAGACCCTAAGAAGGTCATGGTCCTTGCCTCAGAGATGATAGAAGTGCTCATCATCCAGGAGCATCCTTCAGTACCCCTCAATATACCTTGAGGTGCCCAGCATGACATTTCTGCTCATAGAACAGCTGTTCAGATTATTAGTGAATTTATTCAGGTATCTGCCATACAGCTTCTTGAGTCAGGGGAAGAGCATGTATGTTGGATGCGCAAGAAGGAGACATTGTAGGTGGGGAATTATTCATTTTTTCCACTTCAATGCTGGTACCAGCACATGCAAACATACTCCATATTAACAACAGCACCAACCTGGTGTATGCAAAAACCTTTGTGTAATGAACCTTCCTTGGGTGACTTGTCTCCAGGGCTCCATGATGGCCTGCAGCAGGATGGAGAATTAACACTTGAAGTTGATGCATCTGAGCTACAGTTCTTCAGGCACAGAATGGGAGGGTGGGTGCCAGTGATGGCTCTACTTCAGAGCAGCAAGCTCAGCTGGACAATCCCAAGTATGGTCCCATGGAAAAATGCAGTGTCAGCACCTTCTGAATGGCACAGTCACCTTGCATATGGGTCATCTAGTCATAGACTTGCCCATCCTTTCCTAACAGATGAGTCTATTCGGGTGCCATCAGCACCCTTATGTTGGGGGCATGGTTATAAAGAGTTAAGAACAGCTCAATGTGGATCTCCAGGGAGGTGCCCCAATGTAAGTTGAAGATCTGCTACCACTGCCCATCACCCCATCCCTGCAGCACTATCCACTCCACCAATTACTGTTCCTTATCTTAAACCTCTGTTCCTACCACTCCAGGATGAGATCCACTAAGCAGGAGCCAGGTGGGGTCAAGTACTCTGAAGCCTTTGATGTTACCACTCACCTCTTCCTGCAAGCCTCTGGAGGATAGTGGTCAAGAGGCCTAGAAGCATGCTGAGGTATCTGCTCTCTGGTCTCTTATGTGTGGAGCACTTAAATAGCATCCCATCACACACAATAAGAAGTGCTTCAGTTGGGAAGGGCCTGTGTGGTACAAAACGGTTTCAAATTAAAACAGGATCTAAAGTGATTCACATGGACAGTTGTCTATATCCAACATTATTCTTTGATCATTTGGGATCTTCTGTCAAAGCAGTCCATTTTTCTCAGATTTAACTAAATGAAACAGGTCAAGAGGCCTAGAAGCATGCTGAGGTATCTGCTCTCTGGTCTCTTATGTGTGGAGCACTTAAATAGCATCCCATCACACACAATAAGAAGTGCTTCAGTTGGGAAGGGCCTGTGGGGTACAAAACGATTTCAAATTAAAACAGGATCTAAAGTGATTCACATGGACAGTTGTCTATATCCAACATTATTCTTTGATCATTTGGGATGTTCTGTCAAAGCAGTCCATTCTTCTCAGATTTAACTAAATGAAACGTGTTTGCATCTTAAAATGTATTCATTCCTTGTCTGTTTTCGTTCTTCTTCTCTGCTTCATGAGCAAGCCTGAAATTAGAAATACAGCCCATGGGAGGTTTCAGTCTCTCAGTAGGCAAAATTCTTGAGGTGATAATTACTTCGTTATCTGTGACACTATGTAAGGAGAATAGGGATTGTTGGGTTTTTTTCTCCTCCTTTTTGTTATTCATTTCATCCTCTCTGTCTCTCTCTCTCTTTTCTTGAAGGTTGTTTACTTGGATCTATTAATATTATGACTTTTGATGCACAATAATGATATTACAAGATCATCAGCAGAAGTGTCTAGTGTATTATCCCCTTGTCAAAGACAGCACAGCTACTGATTGCAGGGAGCGCCTGCCATGTAATGCCTATAATATAGAAGTGGACAAAAATGTGGTTGAAGAAGCACAGCATCTTTGTGAGAAGACAGAGGTGTCTTAACTGGGAGAAATGATACATCTGAAATGTACTGGGCTACACAGTTGGCTACAGAGGCAATTATTTGATCTCCAAAATAAAGATGGAAGGAACCACATCAGGGATTCAAGCTAAGACAGCACAGCTACTGATTGCAGGGAGCGCCTGCCATGTAATGCCTATAATATAGAAGTGGACAAAAATGTGGTTGAAGAAGCACAGCATCTTTGTGAGAAGACGGAGGTCTCTTAACTGGGAGAAATGATGCATCTGAAATGTATTGGGATACAAAGTTGGCTACAGAGGCAATTATTTGATCTCCAAAATGAAGATGGAAAGCACCAGATCAGGGATTCAAGCTTTCTTTACCTTTGTAAGGTAAAGCAATATGTTTCTCTTCATTGTTTCATATAATATGATATCAGATTAAGGGTGGATTGGTGAGGAAGTAGGTAAATAGATGGAAAGATAGAAAAACATAACTAATTTGTCCACTTGTGAATGGAAATGCTATAATTAACCTGTTCCTCCTCATTCTGAGTAGCTCTTTGTGCTAGAGCTGCATTGTATTATGCTTTGATATACCAAAATATAATCAATTTTGAAATATAACATAGGTATTCAGACATGTTTATACACATTATTTATTTGAACAGATAAAGATTTTTTTTCTAATCTGGCCCTTATTCCAAAACTCAGAGAAGATGAATAAATGAAATAACCTGAATATTTCAATATTAATATAGAGTTGTACATACAAAAAACAGACATTTTCTGTCTACATGGACGTACTCATCCTTCAGTTTCTACTTTCTGAAAGTCTGTTTCTTAGCTGCAAACATTTTAGCCAGGTTAATATGAAATATAAGGTTAAATAATGCTTATAAAAGTGTGACATTTATTAAGTACACAAAAATGTCAAGATAGATACGTAATTCTAGGCAATAAAAGAAATATAATTATGTCATGGCAGGCAAGGTTCTTTGAGTAGATGTGATATCTTTTATTAGACCAACTGAGTAGTTGGAAAAAAAGTTCTTGGCAAGGTTTCAGGCACAGTCACCCTTCTTCAGTCTCTGCCGGTCTAAGACTCCAAGGACAGAGAGAAGGTAAAAGTGTGGCAGGATGTCAGTGCAAATGTAAATACAGTAGGTAGAAATTAGAAAGACAGAAGGTAAAGCAGGGGGAGGGAAAGGCAGGTGGGAAAAGTGGTGAAAGGGAGACATTAAATGATAGAAAACAAGGCAGAAAAGAGGCTGTCTGTTATAAAAGAAAGAGTTGGAGGTCAGGCAAACAGGAATGAGAGAAGCTAAAAGTGTGACAGGATGTCAGTGAAAATATAAATAGGTAGAAATTAGAAGAACAAAGGGTAATAGCATTTTAAGTATTTAAAGAAATAAAAGAAATTTTACACATTATGGTAATATCAGATCTAAGAAAAACATAATTCAGAATAAAACAAGCTTTCATGATAATGTTGAAATGATTCTAATGATCTCTTTTTGGGCATGATGTGGATTCAAATATTGAATTAAATCTCCATAGAACATCTTCAGTTGCCTACGTTGTAGGTCTGTCAGACTTACAGGATTGGCAATAATAGCGCAAATGATTTTTAGAGACTGAACTTTGAAACTGAGCACACAGCAAACCTTTTGTCCAGCTCTTTTCAAACAGAAAACAGCCTTCATAAAATTCCCACTTAATTGAAACGGGCACGTGATAGAATCATAGGATTGGGAGGGACCTCAAAAGTTGTTTGATCCAACTGCCTGCAGAGATGCAGGAATGCTACTCCCAAAGTCCTCCCTCCCTCTCCCACACACACATATTTGTATTCTCTCCCATTTAATATATATGTTGCGATATAAAATATATTGCAGTCATTGGACAGATGTCTGACCATCTGAATGGGTTTTGATTAGAGCTTTAATACTTGTACATTTTTAGTCTTTTTTAATGCAACTATAAGAAACTCGCTAAGAGTTTTCCCTGTCACTTGAGCCATACACACGAAAATCTGCAGATGACACCAAGCAGGGTCGGGCAGCAGACACTTCACAGGACAGGATCAGGATTCCACATGTTGCAGGCATTGTTCAGGCAGGGCAACTAGGGTGAGGTGGCCAGGTAAAGTTCTTGTTACTGATTCCCAAAAGGATGCTGTGCAACCAAGGAAAGTATCTTATATGGGGCAAACTGGTTAAGTGGCTCTGCCTTGCACACATGCACAAGAAACCTGAGGGAACACTCCCATCCCAGGTGATTCCTAGTGCATTAACTCCAGTCACGTGCTTCTGTGATAAACTATGTTCCTGTTGGTAATATGTCTAGGTTAGGTGTCTTTATGTTACAATAATTGCTAGTTAATTCCTAGTCTACAGACTGCCTTCACCCCATCTCCAGTGAAATGGCCACCTCTGTCCGAGTCTGTAACCTTCAGAATTCCCATCTACCAAGTACACTTATTAGTTACTGAGTTGTTTTCTGAGATATTTTTTGGGAAAGGCTTCAACCCAGGAGGAGAAACTATCTACGACCATGAGGATATGTTCAGAACCTCTTGAGATAAAAGATAAGTCCCCGCTGGTTAATTTTCCAGAGGCTCTGTCTCATGAGAGAACATTTCTGCTTCATATTTCTAGGGTTATGTTTAATCCCAAATTAAAAGAATCAAAATTAATTTGAAGACCATTGTCCCCTTTGGCTACAAGTCTCATTCACCAACCCTTCTTCCTTTCCTTCAGCTTTGGGTGCTGTACAGTTGTGGATTGGGTACCCATGACAAGAATTATTTTCTCATTACTCTGGCAATTGCCCCAACCATATAATTACCTGTGCATGCTAAAGGGCTGTCATGGTTTTACTATAAACATTTTGGTTCTACGAAACAGTGGTATTTCAAGGTAGCCCAGTAACCTGTCATTACTTTAGCTTGGCACTTGGTAACAGCCTACTGGGGAATGCCATCAGTGTATCATATGTTTTTGCTCTTTTGGGGCAACTTTCTTTCTCATAAGGGGTGAAAACAGAATTGAAAACCCATTCTCAGTCCACTTTACCATTGAAGCAACAGCCACTGATAGTGCCCCGTGTGTCACAGCCATTCAGGCTGCCACCGCCATCTCTGCTGTTTACACTAGTGTGAAGAAGAACAGAATATTTATCTGGAATTTGTGAAATATTAACTGTAAAACCTATAAACCTTTGACTGCTATTCCTAGAACCAGGTTTTGGAGCACAGGTATATTTGAAACCCAAGGAAGACTATGAGTAGGATTTATGATGTCAGCTGTCTTAATTAAAAGATGGAATTCATAATTCATGTTACAAAGCAGCCAAATATAGAACATGCAATATTTGTCCATTTTCTTTTTGCATTGCAGATTTTGTAACCTGAAGTTTCTCAGATTAGAAGAATCTTTGTTCTGCCCTATGAAGTTAGGACGTGAGGGTGAAGGCTACATGGTGCAGTGATTAGACATCTTTGTAAAACAGTTCTTGCATCTCTCTCAAATATTGCCCTTTCTTATCTCATAATGGTACACGTGAGGCACTGGCTTACATGAAGGTGTTGTAGAAATGAATATGCAGCAGTATTCACCTCCAGAGTGGAGCTTTGGAACACCTCCCTGGATCCGTCACGTTCAAGCAAGATTAGTCTCTTGAAATGTCAGGATATGGACTGATTCCATAGCATTCAAAGGTGTTTGTTTCCTTTGGATTATTTTGCAGAGCTGTATGGAATTTCTCTGCTGCCATGGCAGATGCAGAAGTAGGAAATCAAACATCCATCACTGAATTTATCCTCCTGGGCTTTGAAATTCTTCCAGAGTTACAAATACTTCTCTTCCTGATGTTTCTCCTACTCTACATGGCAACCGTGGCTGGGAATGTCCTCATCACTGTACTCATTATAGCTGTTCAGCATCTGCACACCCCCATGTACTTCTTCTTGGGAAACTTGTCCTGCTTGGACACCTGCTATACCTGCACCCTCCTGCCCAGGATGCTGGCCAGCTTCCTCACTGGAGACAGAACCATCTCGTTCTCTGACTGCTTCATCCAATTTTTTTTCTCTTGTATGGTGTTAGTTACAGAATGTTTTCTCTTATCCGTGATGTCTTATGATAGGTACTTAGCTGTATGTAAACCATTGCATTATGCAGCCCTTATGAGTGACAGATTTTGTTTCACTCTTGCTGCTGGCTCATGGATCAGTGGGTTTATAGTTGTCTCTATTGTGTGTCTCTTCTTGTTGCGATTAACCTTCTGTGGACCTAATCAACTTGACCATTTCTTTTGTGAATACGTTGCAGTGATTAAGCTCTCCTGCAGTGACACCTATGAGGTGGAACTTGTAGTTTTCAGTCTTGCCTTCATAGCCCTCATGCCCCCGTTCCTTTTGACTCTCATGTCCTATGTCTTCATTATCACCACCATGCTGAGAATCCCTTCCAATACTATGAGACAGAAGGCCTTTTCTACCTGCTCTTCTCATATTATTGTGGTGACCATTTTCTATGGGACTCTGGCAATAGTGTATATATTCCCACAAACCAACACCCTTAAAGCCCTGAACAAAATATTCTCTCTTTCCTACACTGTGCTGACTCCATTGGTCAACCCTTTCATTTACGGCCTGAGAAACAGGGAAGTCAAGGAGGCACTAAGAAAATTTGTGTGTGTGATGTTGAATTTGAAAAGAGTGTAAACATTCCCAAACTCTGTTATCAGGTTAAAGCAAAATAGAAATAACAAGAAACAAAACTGTGGAAAATGAACGGCTCCTTGGCTTAGTCTTTGGGGAATCCTAAAACAAATGGGAAAATGTAATTAAACATATTTTACACCCTGATGTAATGCATGGGTCGGCTTGACACCATAATGATATAGTGGGTGTGTACCTGGGCAGTTTTCAAGGAGTGACTGATGTGTTAAAAACCTAACCTCTTTTACTCATTGTTCACACAGTTGTATCCTAACTCACAAACCCTTTAGTTTCTTCAGAAAAATGCCCAGAACAGACTTAAATAAATTCTACAAGAACCTTACTCCATCTCTATATCTCTCTGTCATTTTTTTTCCTAAATGCGTGTTTCACTTAATTCCCAACTGAACCTGTGTAGTTTTACACTGTGCTCTGGTGAATGAATGACAGAATTAATTGAACGGAGGCTTTGGGTATAAAAAGTGAAAATCAGGAACTTGAAAATAATGTAACTGGTTTTCCAGGAACAACAACCTAATCTTATATCATTTTTGTTCTGGCTGAAACTTACTTTCCCTGCTTGAACATGGGAATTATACTGATGACAAACAAGGGAATTTAGGAAGCTGAATTATCTGATGTTGCATTGAGATCCTCACAAGAAAAGTGGTAATGATGTGAATGACTAACTATCAGTCATAATTTGGGAAGAGGTCATTGGCAGGCATGGTGAGTCTCCTGTGTGTTATTTGCTTGCTTTTTGTTGCGTTCACTAATAAATTTGTACTTAGATTTAACCCAGCTCTAAGAGTCTTGATCTCAAATCCTGTTGGACATTTCATGTTTCACTAATTTTGAGCCCTTCAAAAGTCCCAGTTCTCAGGGGGAATCCCAACACCCTGCGATTAGAGAGCAAGGACAGTTTTGTGTTAGGCAGGAGTAGGAGACCACATAATTTTTGGTATTCTTCCTAGCTCAGTCACAAGCTTTCTCTGGACTTTCTCACAAGATCACTGGAGTGACATTCTGGTGTTTCTAGTTCCCTGTGTGTCCATTTTTGGGCCATGTACAGGGCATTTTTAGCAATTTTGCCCAGGGAATCTATTTCTTGGATGCGTAGTCCTGTCTATGTGGAAGACATTGAACAACTTAGTGTACACAGACTGGGCATGCCCACTAGTTGCCAAAGCACATACACACAATCCTTGCTTATGTGTAGCACTCTTAAGACTCCTGAAAATGGAGTTGGCCAAAACCCATAACTACCAAACCCAAACTTAGACTCAGGACAGAAAACATGCCCTTTGCCCACAACATTCAACAGCTAGGGCACGCCTATGGGATGCTGGAGGTTTTGGAACCCAAGTGCCCATCATCACCACCAAATGGAAATGACAACAATCAAAACTGGAAAATGATTGAGTCCTGGCCCATGGGTTTTGGGGAATTCTAGCAGAAATAAAAATTTTTGTTAAAGTAAGTACATTTTACACCCTGCTCTAATGAATGGGTTGTCCTGACACCAGATTGTTCATTTTAAAATTATTCCAGATAAGAATAGCTAATGGATTTTGCTGGATGACTTCCCTGTGCTTCAAGCCAGTGTACACCCATTTTCTTCAACCTCAGGCTTCCTAAGCTTAGGCCCAGATAGAAGTCTCCCCTCAAGTTGTGCACAATTGGCATGCACTCGTGCTGTTATTGAGGAATGGCTGATATGGTAAAAACTAGGACTGTGTGAAATGACACTGTTCCGTTTTGACCCAAGTTTAAGGTTTCGATGGAACAGCATTTTGTTTCAAATTTCATTTCAATTCGAAACAGTTGTTCCATTTTGCTTCACTGAAACAGTGAGGCTGTTTTGATGCTGTTTCAATGTTTCACCCATTCACTATAATGGAAGGGCTAGACATTTTTAAATCTGCAGGTCCAGATGCCCTCTGCCCAAGGGTATTAACGGAGCTGGCAGGGGTCAACGTGGAGCCATTGGCCAGGCTGTATGAGCATTCGTGGTCATCTGGCCAGGTGCCGGGGGCTTGGAAACTGGCTAATGTGGTCCCAATTTTCAAGAAAGGGAGGAGGGAGGACCCAGGTAACTACAGGCCTGTAAGCCTCACCTCAGTGCTCGGGAAGCTCTTGGAGAGGATCATCAAGGAGCACATCTGTGGGGGGCCAGCTGGGGAGTTCGTGCTCAGGGGCAATCAGCATGGGTTCATCAAAGGCAGGTCCTGCCAGACCAACCTGATTGCTTTTTATGACCAGGTAACTAAATCCTTGGATGATGGTGTCGCCATGGACGTAGTCTTTCTAGACTTTAAGAAGGCCTTTGACACTGTCTCTCACCCCATCCTCATCAATAAATTAAGCGACTGTGGCACTGATGCCTGCACAGTTGGATGGGTAAAAAATTGGCTGATGGGGCGCACCCAGGGAGTAGAGGTGGACGGGTCGTACTCACCCTGGCGAGATGTGAGCAGTGGGGTACCCCAGAGCTCAGTCCTCGGGCCCGCACTGTTTAACATCTTCATCAGTGACTTGGACGAGGGGGTGGAAAGCACGCTGTCCAAGTTTGCTGATGACACTAAGATGTGGGGCGAGGTGGGCACACTTGAAGGGAGAGATTGGCTGCAACTAGATTTAGACAGACTACAGAAGTGGGCAGATGAGAATAGGATGGGGTTCAACGTAGACAACTGCAGGGTGCTGCACCTTGGGAGAAGGAATCCACAGCATACATACAGGCTGGGGAGTTCCCCTCTTGAAAGCACAGAGGCAGAACGGGATCTTGGAGTCATTATTGACTCCAAGATGAACATGAGCCGCCAATGCCAGACCGCAGCCAGCAAGGCCAGCCAGACCTTGTCATGCATCCAAAGCTGCATCTCAAGCTGGTGCAGAGAGGTGATACTCCCCCTCTATGCCACTTTGGTCAGGCCGCAGTTGGAGTACTGTGTCCAATACTGGGCGTCGCACTTCAAAAGGGATGTGGCCAGCTTGGAGAGGGTTCAGAGGAGGGCCACCCGTTTGGTGGACATAAGACATCATGGATAAAAGACAACATTTGGCAACCAACAGCATACAAGAGAAACAAAATTGGATGAAACAGCCAGAGAATGAAATGGTTCTGTCTCCAGTGAAGAAGCTAGCCAGCATCCTGGGCAGGAGGGTACAAGTAAAGCAGGTATCTAAGCAGGATAAGTTCCCCAGGAACAAGTAGGTGGGGGTGTGTGCAGGTGCTGAATAGTTATAAGGATTGCAATGATGTTCCCAGCCACATTTGCAATGTGGGACGCTCCATGTGCCCCAGCATTGCAGCATTCACAAGTCACGTTGGTACCTCAAGGTATGTAGAAAAATCATTTAAAGCTGTGTCTATGTCCCAATAGCTGATTCTCTGCATCAGCATCGAGTCTTCAGATTCGGATTTGACCAAATCGAATCAGGGACAGTGATCCAAATCAACAAATCGTATTGCTGTCCCTGATTTGGGCCAAATCTGAATCAAATCAAGCCCGCTTCACAAACCCCTACTGATCACCCAGCGAATGAAAGTATGAATGGGAGTTAATAGTGCTGCTGTAGACAAAGGAAGCTCCCTATAACTGACAGCTAATAAGATCAAGGGTGTTCCTGCAACACTGTGAACAAGATTAGTCTAACAACTAACCACAAGTTAACAAGTCTGAAGCAGCCAATTCCTGGGCTGCTACTCATGATGACAGAACTAAAACACCTACATGCCAGAAGGCATGAAGCAACTTGCCACCTCAGCACTGGGCAACCTGATTAGGGTGTCCATGAGCCCAGGGCATGGGGTGACTTGTCCCCACCAGATTGGGCAGCCCAATCATCAGGACACCACAGAAGTCTGCCAAGACAGGTATAAAGGGCAGCGAAGAGTGGGTCCTGGTGGCACCCTCTCATCCACATCCGACCTATCGAAACAGAAGGACAGAGCTGGTGACCCCCTTCTGAAAAAGACACCGCCTCAAAGAAGCTTCGACTGGCCATCGACAGTAGACCTGCAGTGCCTCAGATAGGTATAATCGGCATTGGTACTTCACTGCTGCTGCAGCAACTGTGTGTACATGTAAGTATGTGTGTGTGGTAGGTTAGGGCTGATCATCACTAGGTTAATGTTAATTCTTTACATCCCATTTAATAAATTTGAATGACCAAGACCGAGAGTTGGCTCTTTTGTCCAACACTAGCATAGTCATCACATAGGTGAGCTCTGTAACTCATTATGAAGCTACTGACAAGCCTGTAGCAGGGGAGCTGTGCCAAAGAGCTTAAAGACGCTGTTGTGACATAAGAAAGCAGGGAGCTACTTTTACATTTCATAGTGAGCAGCAGACTCTTGGTTATCATCTGTAAAATCTGGGAACACTATAAAAGGGGAAATAAGGAAGTCTCCCTCTTGGTCCTACTGCTTTCTCAAGGATATCAGTTTTAACTAACTGAAACTGTTCTGGTCCACAAAAGGTTTGGTTTAATCCAGTTCAGAAAGTTTCAGTGAAACAAAGAAATTAAACCAATAAGAGATCATTTCTTAGTATATTAAGATCATGCTTACTGGCCCTCTATAAATAGTAGGGGAGATTTGGGCACATCTAAGTGACACCTCGTAAACTCTTTACTTACAAGACTGTTTGGAGGATCCCCTGCTGTGGAGACCATAAACCTGGCCAGCTTTGCATCCTGGTAGTCATCCTGTAAGATTCTGCTTTTATTCAGCTATTAATCTTTCTTGGCAAAAAACTATGCGTGCTGTTTGGAATAACCCAAGGGTCTGTTTAAGTTTTTTACCTGTCCACCTCTATAAAAATTTGTTAACATCCATAATTACCAAACATAGCCTCAGGAGTGAAAACATGTCTCTTGCTTCCAAAGCCCAATAGCTAGGACATTGCTACAGGAAGCTGGAAGTCCTTGGACCCAGGTGCCCATCATCTAGCACTGGTGCCCAAACTTCTTCCCCTTAAGGATGGATGTACGATGCTCAATCCATCTGCAGTCCAGATTTGGCCTGTAGTGCAGATCCAGCACATGTAGGATGCAAGGCAGGGCCTGTTGCATTTAAATGAGGGCACCAGGGAGTGGCCAGAACTAATTGGGCCCTGCAGGAGAAAGGGAGGTGACCTGGCCTCACACCAGCCACATGGTGGAGAAGGGAAGACAGCCTGGCCCCAACCTTGCCATGTGGTAGGGAGGGGATGCAGCCTGGGCCCAATCTATCCATGTAGGCAGGGATAGTGGGCATGAGCCAGCCCTGATGTGCCTCAGGTAGAAAAGGGGTGTGGGCAGGGGAAGGGGCATGAAGAAACCTCAATCCAGCCCCATGGGGTTTGGGAATATGGCAGGTGAGAAGGGGTGCCAGTATTAAAATACTCAAGTGTTTACATCTGTTTACTAATCCAGATGTGGTTCTGCCAAAGATGCCAAATCAAATCTTTATCCTCTAGTCATCTAAGGCTGATGGGAGTGCTCAAACCATCAGGCTACAGACTCAGTCTCTCTTGGACACAGCCTATGACACGAAGTCCTATTAGCCAAAAAAAGTGAGATTGTGTCACTCACAGCTTCTCTTTAATAGCACACCCCTCTTTTCTGTTGGCAGACCCCAGGGCAGACAACTACAGCACTCTGGAAACACAACCATACCTTCATCTGATTTCACCCCATGGTCACAGAAGAATAAATGGAACCACGAACTCCTGGCCAGATCAAGTCATATTCATAATTTTGGAGCTTCCCTGTGACAGCTGCTTTTTGCTGACCTTATTCCTAGGAAACTAATAGCTTCTACTCATTTCAGCCATCAGGAAAAACCTTGCTTTCACCAGGACACAAAGAAGAACCAATTCCTCTTTCATCTCTTGCTGTCTAATTAGACCTAGGAAATTAATATTGCATATACTCCACTCTGCTTGAGGCCCCAAGTCCCACAACTCACCCCAGGCCTCCAGCACTATCCATGTTCACCAGCTGCTTTTCCTTAGTTTAAACCACTGTTCCTGCCGCTCCAGGGTAGGAACCACTAAGCCAAAACCTGGTCAAATACTCAGAAGGCTCTGATGTTGCCAGTCAGCTCTTCCCGGAAATCTCTAGAAAATAATGGTCAAGAGGCCTAGAAGCATACTGGGACATCTGCTCTCTAGTGCCCTAACTGTAGAGCACCTCAATAGCATCACTTCTAACACAATAAGAAGTGCATCAGTTGGGAAGGGCCTGTATCCTACACAACACTTCAAATTAGTGCAGGAATGTATGATTCACAAGTATATTTGTCCATGTCCAACACTATTCTTTAATGATTTGGGACGTTCTTTGCCAAAGCAGTGAATTTGTCTCGGATTTATCTATATGAAACATAACTGCATGTAAAAATGCATTCAGTCCTTGCCAGCGTTAGTTCTTCCTCTCTGCTTCATGTGAAAGGCTTATTTTCTTCATACAGTAAGAGAGATTTCAGCACTGCCGAACTGTTGAATTCTGCCTGAAATTCAGTTGCATTCTTGAGGGGATACATTATTTAATAATCAGAGACATTCTGCCAGTCCTAATGAGTGGAGAGGGGTTTGTTTTCGGGTTTTGTTCCTTTTTTTATTCCTTCTATGTTAATATTGTAAGCAGCTTTTATTTTGGGAGGTTATTTACTTGTTTCTATCATATTGTGCTTTGGCTGGATGGTAATAATGTGACATGCCCGTCAGCAGAAATGTCTAGAGTATTATCACCTTCTTAAAGCCCGGAGAAATAATGATTCCAGGGAAAGACTGACATTGTGTAAAGTCTCTAGCATACATCTGGACAAAGGCATGAGTGAAGAATCACAGCACCTTTCTGAAAATATGTGGGTCTCTTACCTGGGAGAAACGATGCATCTGAAATGCAGCAGGATAGAAGATTGATTTCAGAACCCCTACTTTGCTCTCCAGAATAGTGATGGAAGGGACCACATCAGAGATTCAAGCTGTTCTGCATCCTTGTAAGGTAAAGAAACATTTTTCTTTTCTTTAAATATTCTTATCTTTGCTTTGGGTTGAATTGTTGGCTAGGTAGGTAAATAGATGGACAGATAAAGAGATAGAATTGCTTTGTCCACTTACAAATGGAAATAAGTTTTATATATATAGTATACTGATGAGCTATTTATGCAACAGAAGCATAAGGTTGTGCTTTAATGTGCCAAACACAACCAGTCTTCACATTTTAGAATATCAGCATTTGGCCATTTTAATATACACTAATTAACTTATTTGAATATACACAATTTTTTTCAATACTGATCCATATTCTATTATTCAGAGAAGCTGAACAAAACAGAACAAAAACCTGGAAACTGCTATTTTAGTGTAGACTAAAATGTATAGACTAAATATATATATTTTAAAGAACAATGGTGTTTTGCGTTGATTTGAAAATATTTATCTACAGACAGGATTTAAATTAAAAGTCCTTAAATGTCTCATTTCTTATCAGCAGTTTCTAATTATCAAAATATTTTAGTTCAGTTTAGGTGAAATATAGTTTAAATTATTCTTTTAAATACATAACATTTATTAAACCAGCATTAATCTAGACATACATATGTAATTATAGATATTAGACGATACATAATTACATGATAGCAAAAGGGAATGGCTTTACGTGTTAGATAATGATGTGAATTAAGAAAAATCAATTCCGAATGAAAGAAGCTCTTGTGATAATGTTACAATAATCCTAATTCTTCTCTCTTGGTGATGATGTGGATGCTAAAATTGAATAATGCAGTCTTAACATTTTTAATCTTTTTTGAATCCCACTACAAGAAACTTGCTAAAAGTTGGGTGTGTTTATGTTACAATCATGCTGTATACCTCATTTTCCTAATTGGTTATCACATTGGGAAAATATGGGGATCAGAAGACCAGGTCACAGAGTCCAAGCATTCAGGGTCTCAGTCATTCTAGACACTCAGATTTGGAGATTTGGCCACCAAATCAGGTCGAATCTCTGCTGAATCGAGTCAGGGACCGAAGCTTCGCACAGCCCTAGAAAATACCACTGTCCTCTTAGGTGGATCCAGAAGTGGTCAAAGAGATGTCTGCCATACCACTTCAGGAGCCAGGGCAGGAGTGCATAGGTTGGTTGGTCCCCTTCAGTTAACCTTGGCATTGGAACAGCAGCCAGGGACACTGCTGTGTGTGACACTATCATTCAGGACACTCAAGTGTCCTGTTGCATCTCTGTCTTTTAGACTAGAGTGCAGAACCAGTGTAATGAATTTTCTACACTTGGTTCTCAGCGTTGTTTCAAAGTACCTAGTGTGAATTTCAGTAGCAACACATATGGACGTATTTTGCTCACTTGCATTTTTCCTGAAACAAGCTCTGTTTGTAGGGAGGAAAAAAGGGTACTTACTCCTCAAATGACATGTCTTTCAAGTTGATTCAATATTATGATTTGTATTTGATGAATTTCATGAATGTTTTCAAACCTTTAGGGTTAGCAGCACTTTCCAATGCAGTAACAGAGCAGCCCAACAATTAAAACAGGACAAAATACTGCTTTCCATCTGCTTATGGAGACCGCGGAGTTTTATTCTGACTCAGAATCACTTCATTATTCTTCATGATGTGCTGATTCTGGAATCAGAAAGATTCCAGTGCTTTAAGATGCCAAACCATATTTATACAACTAGCAATGATAGAAATTGATATATATTTATTTATAATGTAGGGGCTGACTAGAATTTTTATCTGGAATTCATTAAATTTAAGCCTAAAACACTATAAACCTTTGATTAACCTTCTTAGAGCCAACTTCTAATAGCAACGCAATTCCAGAAACAACAGGAAGACGGTGAATGACATGTTAATATTATCAGCTGTGTAAAATTAAAACATATCATTTGTAACTTTGAGTGTGTAGCTCAATATAGAACATGCAAAATTTGCCCTTTTTTCCCTACCACCATTTTATTACAGTATTACAGATTTTGTAAAACAGTTCTTACATAGAATTTTTCCCTTATTTTTCTCTTAATGACACAGGTGGGGCAATGGCTTCCATGAAAGCATTCTAGAAATGCACATGCCGGACTATTCACCTCCTGGATGGATCTCTGGAATGCGAACCTAGATGGATCATTTTCAGGGAAAATTAGTATCTTGAAAACTCAGGAGATTGACTGATTCCTTGCAATTCAAACGTGTCTGTTTTCTCACATTTTTTGAAGAGCTGTATGAAATCTCTCTGATGCCATGGCAGATGCAGAAGTAGGAAACCACACTTTGGTCACTGAATTTATCCTCCTGGGATTTGAAATTCTTCCAGAGTTACAAATACTTCTCTTCCTGTTGTTTTTCATACTCTACATTGCAACCGTGGCTGGGAACGTCCTCATTATTGCACTCATCATAGCTGTTCAGCATCTGCACACCCCCATGTACTTCTTCCTGGGGAACTTGTCCTGCTTGGAGACCTGCTATACCTGCACCGTCCTGCCCAGGATGCTGGCAAACTTCCTCACTGGAGACAGAACCATTTCATTCTCTGGATGCTTCATCCAATTTTTTTTCTTTGGTATCTTGATAGTTACAGAGTGTTGTCTCTTATCCGTGATGTCTTACGATCGGTACTTGGCCATATGTAAACCACTGCATTATGCAGCCCTTATGAGTGACAGATTTTGTTTCAGCCTTGCTGCTGGCTCATGGATCAGTGGATTTATAGTTGCCTCCATTATAAATCTCTTATTGTTACAATTAACCTTCTGTGGGCCCAATCAAGTTGACCATTTCTTTTGTGACTACATTCCATTGATTAAACTCTCCTGCAGTGACACTTATGAGATTGATCTTACAGTTTTTAGTCTTAGCTTTATTTTCCTTTTGCCCCCATTCCTTTTGACTCTAACGTCCTATGTCTGCATTATCACCACCATACTGAGAATCTCTTCCTCTACTGGGAGACAAAAGGCCTTTTCCACCTGTTCCTCTCATATTACTGTGGTGACCATTTTCTATGGGACCCTAATTTTAGTGTACATGTTCCCAAGAACCAACACCCTTAGAGCCCTGAACAAAATATTCTCTCTTTCCTACACTGTGCT
>NW_005843992.1:2974-6675 GCF_000455745.1 Alligator sinensis | reverse complement strand
GCTGACTCCTTTGGCCAACCCTCTTATTTACAGCCTGAGAAACAAGGAAGTCAAGGAGGCTGTAAGAAAAGTTGTCTGTCTTTATAGATCTGAAAAAAGTTTAAATATTCTCAGACTTCATTAGCAGGTTAAAGCAAAATGGAAATAACAGAAATCTGAGCTGTAGAAAATGAATGGGTCCTGGCCTAGGTGTTTTGGGGAATTCTAGAAGAAAGAGAAGCTTTAGAGCAATTCAATATATTTCACACCCTGTTCTAATGAACAGATTGTCCTGACACCACAGTGTTCATTTTAAAATTGTTCCCACTAAGAATACTGAATGGGTTTTGACAAATGAACTCTTGTGCTTCAAGCCAGTGTACACCCATTTTCTTCAACTGGAGGCTTCCTACGCTTAGGCCCAGGTTGTACACAGTGAGCATGTGCATGGGCTGTTCTTGATGAGAGGCTGAGGTTGAAAAACCTAACCCCTTTTACTTATTGTTCAGATGCTTGTATGCTAACCCTCAAACAGTTGGTTTTTTTTCCAGGACAATTTTGGAACACACTTGAACAGAGTTTAAAGTACCTTACTCCATCTCTATCTCACTGACAAATCCTTTGAGTGTAAATATGTGTTTCACTTACTTCACAGATGAACCTGTGTCAATTCACACTATGCCCTGGTGAATGAATGCCAGAATTAGCAGAAGGGAGACTTTGGGTATAAACAGTGACAACTGAAACTGCTAACTGATGTCACTGCTGTTCCATGGATAACATGCTAGCCTTATATAGCTGAACCGTGTCTTCCCTACTCGAACATGGGAATTATACTGCTGAACAAAAAATGGAATGTAGGAAGCTGAATTATGTTATGTACCATTGAGGTCCTCACAAGAAAAGTGGTAATGATGGAAATGCCTAACTGGGCATTAGGAAGAGGTCATTGGCAGGCATGGTGATTCTCCTCTGTGTTATCTGCTTGCTTTTTGTAGCCTTGACTAATAAATTTGTAGTTAGATCTTAACTCACCTCTAGGGCCGTGTCCAGACAAGTGTGGACATGCGGTGTGTGGTGCCATAGACACATCTGCAGCACCACATGTTGTACATGCAGTTGTTCTCCATGCTGCAAGGGAGCAGCAGAGGACCCCTGGATATCCAAGGGCCAAAAAAACCATGGAAAAAAAAAGCTGAGCAGCACACAGGGGCAGCATGTACCACTCAAAAGTAGAGGTGGGCCTCCCAGAGTCCGGGGCCTCCCAGCCATGCTTCACATGCTAGAATTGCCATGGCTGCAGCCCTGGGAGGCCCCCAGGGCCCCAGGTAAGGCTTCTGGGACCAGCCCAGTGCCAGCCCCAGCCTCCCCTACCCTATCCAAGTTAACTTACTGTCTGCCAAAGCATGCATGGCACGGGCATTCCCCAGAGACAACTAGTAGTGGCACAAGGCGCACCCGCATTAGTTGTTCCCAGGGAAAACAAATGTCCACACCACATGTGGACATGGCCTAGGTGTGTTGCTCTCAAATCCTATCAGACTTTTCATATCTAACTAATTTAGGGGCCTTCAAAAGTCCCAGCTTTCAGGGGGAGTCCCAACAACTTGTGATTAGAAAGCAAGGACAGTTTTGTGTTCAGGCAGGACTGGGATAGAGTACTTGTATTTACAGAACAAAAAATGGAATGTAGGAAGCTGAATTATCTTATGTACCACTGAGGTCCTCACAAGAAAAGTGGTAATGTTGGAAATGCCTAACTGGACATTAGGAAGAAGTCATTGGCAGGCATGGTGAATCTCCTCTGTGTTATCTGCTTGCTTTTTGTAGCCTTGACTAATAAATTTGTAGTTAGACCTTAACTAACCTCTAGGGCCGTGTCCAGACAAGTGCAGACATGCGGTGTGTGGCGCCATAGACACATCTGCAGCACCACATGTTGTACATGCAGTTGTTCTCCATGCTGCAAGGGAGCAGCAGAGGACCCCTGGATATCCAAGGGCCAAAAAACCCATGGAAAAAAAAGCTGAGCAGCACGCATAGGGGCAGCATGTACCACTCCAAAGTAGAGGTGGACCTCCCAGAGTCATGCTGTGGCTGCCAGCCACGAGAATTGCCCTGGCTGCAGCCCTGGGAGGCCCCCAGGGCCCCAGGTAAGGCTTCTGGGACCAGCCCAGTGCCAGCCCCAGCCTCCCCTACCCTATCCAAGTTAACTTACTGTCTGCCAAAGCATGCATGGCATGGACATTCCCCAGAGACAACTAGTAGTGGCACAAGGCGCACCAGCATTAGTTGTTCCCAGGGAAAACAAATGTCCACACCACATGTGGACATGGCCTAGGTGTGTTGCTCTCAAATCCTATCAGACTTTTCATGTCTAACTAATTTAGGGGCCTTCAAAAGTCCCAGCTTTCAGGGGGAGTCCCAACAACTTGTGATTAGAAAGCAAGGACAGTTTGGTGTTCAGTCAGGACTGGGATAGAGTACTTGTATTTACATGTACCATCCTGCTGTGGAGTAAATTAGTTTACTCCAGCCTAATAGGGGCACATGTAGACCTTAAAATATTTACTGCATGGCTATTTTCATCTACTGCAGAGTAAATATCCCATGTAGACATGTCCAGTGAGCCTGTGCATGGGCAGTTATCAAGGAGGGGCTGATTTTGTAAAATCCTAACCTCTTTTACTCATTGTTTGCATGCTTATATCCTAACCCTCAAACAGTTTAGCTCATCCAGGTGAATGTCCAGAACAGACTTGAACAGAGTCTACAAAAACTTTACTCCATCTCTATCTCACTGACAAATATTTTCATTGTAAATATGTGTTTCCCTTCACAGATGAACCTGCGTTGCTTTACACTGTGCTCTGGTGAACAAATGACAGAATTATGAGAACAGAGGATTTAGGTACAAACAGTGAAAATCAGGAACTTGTAAATGATGTAATTGCTGTTCATTCAATAACATATTAGTCTTATATTTTGTTGTGGCTAAACCCTGTCTTCCCTGCTTGAACATGGGAATTAAACTGCTAAACAAATAGGGGAATTTAGGAATCTGAATGATCTGATGTTGTGTTGAGATCCCCATAAGAAACATGGTAATGATGGGACTGCCTAACTATCCATTAAAAATTGGGACGAGGTCATTAGCAGCCATGGTGATTATCCTCTGTGTTATTTGCTTTCTTTTTGTAGCCTTGACTAATAAATTTGTACTTAGATCTTAACCCACCTTTAAGAGTATTTCTCTCAAGTTCTATTGGACTTTTCATGTTTAACAAATGTAAAGGCCTTTAGAAGTCCCAGCTTTCAGGAAGAGTCCCAACATGGCATGATTAGAAAACAAGGACTGGGATTTATCATAAAATCATTGGAGTGACATTCTGGTGCTTCCTAGTTCTCTGTAGGTGTGTCTACATGTTGCCCTATGTCACTGTAGCAATGTGCTTCATCGGTCTCCGATGTGCTATGGTGACGTAACACTCATGTGGGTCTACACATGAGTGCCAACTACTTTTCACCTAATGCAGGAGGTATACAGTCCACCTAGGAGGAATGCCCTACTGGACTTGATGCTGGCTACGGGGGATGACCTGGTAGGGGAGCTGCAGATTTGTGGTCACCTTGGAGACAGTGACCACCAATCAATAGAATTCACAATACAGCATAGAGTGGGTAAGGTAAGTAGTAGGGTGGAAGTGCTTGACTTTAGGAAG
>NW_005843992.1:0-995 GCF_000455745.1 Alligator sinensis | reverse complement strand
GGCGGGGGTCACCTGCCCACGGCACTCTTCCCTGCCGAGGGCAGGGGGGGTCAGACTCAATGTTCTGTTGATTTTTCTTCTGACCCTAGCATCTATGAATCTATATGGGTACTTGTGGGGGCAGTGTGCGGGTGTGTGGTGTTTGTGGGGTGTGAGGGTCATTGGGTGGGTGGAGACCCCCACTACACTCCCCCCATGGTGCTTCAGCAGCAGGTGAGAGTGCTCAGGCCATGCATGCTTGGTGCAGGCACAGATGCCCAGCAGCATGCGGCTCCACATAGGGCCAGCACTGCACATAATGGCGAGGGGTGCAACCTGGGATATTTTGAAATGTCTTTATCTGATACCTCATGCAATGAGGAGTCAGATTTTCACCTGATTGGCCATTTTAAAGCTGTTTTCAACCATGCACTTGTGTTTGGTCACAGCTATAGGACGGCTTTCTATGGCCAGATCAGGCAAAAATTGTCATTTCTGCCTATACCTGTTGTTCCTCACAAGAACACAATACTCCAGAGCCTTGATGTCTAGGTTGTGCTGGCTGTGGGGAGCCTTAACAGCCCAATCCTCTAGGAAGTTCTTTGTCCTTGTCTCACATATGTTTTAAGTGTTCATGATCATCCAGGAGTATCCTTCAGTGCTCCTCACTATACCTTGCGATGCCCAACATGCAATTTCTGCTCACAGAGTGGCATTGAGATTATAGGTGAATTACTCCAGGTGTCTACCATAGAACTTCATGAGCCACAGGAGAATATTTTGGGTATTCAAGAAGCAAATATTTTGAATATTTTGGGTATTCAAGAAGCATATGTTGCATGTGAGGAAACATTCACTACTTCCAGTTCTGTGGTGGTACCAGCAAAGGCAAACACTTTCCACATGAGCAAGAGCACCAACTTCATGAGAGAACTTAATTCACCTAGAAAACCACACTGTGTTCAGGCCAGGTTCATTACACTGTCACCAGGCATCTGCTAAGCCCTGAAGCAGGA
>NW_005843991.1:21867-23749 GCF_000455745.1 Alligator sinensis | reverse complement strand
GAGCGGAAGGAAGGAAGGAAGGAAGGAAAGGACCAACAGGGAGAAGCCATTACATAAATCATCCTATGTTTCAGATATTTCCACTAACTCCATCTTGCTTTTGCATCAGGTGTAAGGTGCTTTCTCCTCACACTTAACACATTTTACCACTTTGCTCTTGCTTATGTTTCTATTCTATTCTCTTCTTCTCCCTCAGCTTCCACACTCATACTTTGTTCAATGTGCTCCTTTTTATGCTTCTCACTATTTTGCATTTTTGCAGGCTTCCTACTAACCCTGGAGTTCCTTTCTGATCCTTGTGCAAATGAATTTAATTTTTTCGGGGTTGAAATCTTTCTTGAAAAGCACCCATGTGGCCTATCAGTTTCAATAGAGAGACCTAGCATTCATCCAGGAAAATAATATAATCGATTGCTGAGTGTCTGTGAATTGCATCTTGGTTACTTATTGTCTGATAAGTTTTCAGTCTTAGATATGCTGTGTAGAGGTGGGTGCTTTATGCTTTCCAGGACAAGTCCATCTCAGACTGTTACAGTTCACCAGGCTGATCACCTGGAGTTCAGTGCCCTGGAAGCCTTGGTGGCTTTGACTCAGAAGGTGCGTCCACATATGCAAGCACGTGCGCTTGCAGCAAATCCAGTAGAAGCGGTGCAAATTTGAGCCGGGGCTTTTTGCTTCAGTGCACGTGTTCACACATGCACTTTGTTGTGGAGCAAGTTGTGCCACTAGGGGCAAAATAACCCTATCTGGCTCCTCCCGGGGAGCCAGGGGGAGCTACAGCCTGGGGCCAGCACCTGTGTTGTCCCCAGCAGTATAAAAAGCTGCACTGTCCTGGCCTCAGCAGTATAAAAAGCCGTCCTGACAAGTAGCTCAGGGCTGCTCACTTTCAGGAGCTTCTGGGGCCCAGCCAATTGGTACCTGGGGACACTACCCCTTGTGCCAGCTGGACTGCTGAAGCAGCCCAGAGAGTTCCCTGTACCCTTGCCCCGCTGCAGCAGTTTGGCAGTGGGGGCTGCTGCCTGGCTGTGACCTGCTGCGCACCTGCCAGACTCGGATGGGCACTGCAGAGCCAGTAGAGGGATCTGCCCCATCTGGGCCAGCTGCCAGTGGACTGCAGTTGCAGGGTTGGCCTTTGTGCGGCACTACTGCCATTTGTGCCCCCTGCCTGGCCATCTGGGCAGCTATCACCCAGAAGATGTTCCGGGTGTGGTGGCCTGCTCTGAACTGCCAAAGCATGTCCTCCTGGTCCCATTTAGCAAGGAGGTCAGCCACAGCCAGATGAGTCCCAGTTGCCAGCTCTGAGCAGGCAGGGTCCTGCCACTGGCCTCCCTAGCAGGAATTCTGGTGTTCCCTATTGGAAAACTGATACATCCCTGATAAAAAAAAAAATCACTACGTCACTCTAAAATACCCCAAAATCCATGTTCCTCCACAAGTAAAACAAAAGACCACTATAGAGAAAGAGAGTGAGACAGAGACAGTGATCAGTTGGACAATGTCTTATTGATATATCTACAGTGTTAAGTAAGTCTCTTATCATAATAATAAAGTGCACTCTAAATACAGGTTTCATGAATTCATGAATACATATTTTGCTGCCCTCTCACAGAGTGATGGCCCCCCACACAAGGGGTTGGTCCCCCACACAAGGGCCACAGCCCCCCAACATGGGGTTCAGCCCCCACACAAGGGCTACACCCCCCAAACCGGGGATTTGGCCCACACACAAAGGGTTCAGCCCCCCAACAGGGGGTTTGGCACTATCACAAGTGGTATGGCCCCCCAAAAGGGGCCAAATAGCCCCCACAGGGACTACCACCCCCCCTGCAAGGCCCACATGCCCCACCCCACCTGGATTGCTGCTCCCATCCCCTACCAGCTG
>NW_005843991.1:7286-21396 GCF_000455745.1 Alligator sinensis | reverse complement strand
CTGGGGGAGTGGGCGGGGCCATCAAGGGTCCCCCCCACAGTCCCCTGCTCCCTCCTTCAGCCCTCCCGACCCCTTACTCACCAGCACCAGAGCCCTGGTGCTGAAACACGCGGCCTGACCAGTCACATGTTTCAGCACCAGAGCAAGGGGCAACCATAGAGATGCTCTGGCAGCCAAAACATCTCTATGGAGGACCCAGCCTCCGGTTGCCTCAGGGCATGGTTGGGGACCGTGCCCTGCCCCACTTTTTTATACTTCACTTTTTTTAGACCTCTGGATATCCAGGGGTCTAATTTTCTCCCCGTGCTGCAAGTTTGCAGTGTGGGGAACATTTTTTTGTTCCCACACGTGCCTGTTGCTCTGCCTCAAAGGGGTTTGAAGCAGGGCAAGAGGCACGTGTGCGCTCATGTGGATGCGCCCAGAGGTAGTCTATAGGGTTGGCTGTGCCACCACCCCTAGAGTTCAGAAATACTGAATACAAAGCAAGCTTGCAAGAAGGCTAATGCTTTGGTGAGCACATAGGTAGGAAACCAACCTAGCTTCTGATAGAAAGCTGTCTGGTTTCCAAAAGATTTTCATTAAATCACCTCCATAAAGTTTTGATTTCATCTAGTCCAAATTACAACAAAAACATGCTTCGACAAGATTTTTCTGGTGAGCTTTGGTTGAAAGTGGGAACCAGAATCAAGGACATAATTCATACTCTATTTTTCTGTCCCCTCCCATCCTCTTTGCCTATGTTCACCAGTTTTGTCTTAAAAGAAACAGGATGAGATGCCAGCAACTAGAACAACACCTAGATCTCCCCCCACCCCCCAACTATTTAGTTTTTTCTTTAAAACAGTTTACACTCTCCTGAAGGGAACCTAGAAGACTATGAAGCAGGGATTTCTTCCTGTTAAAATATCTCTGCAGCTTCAGAAAACAGCAATATTGCCTGTTAGGAATATTGTTAATACTGTACATTTGTGAAGTTTTAACTGTTCTTCCTCTTACCCTGCATCTTTCTTAGGAAACTATCTTTCATAGAAACATAAAAGCTTTTTAATGGCATTTATATTAGCAATAACTAGACACCAAATCCCAGATCACAATTACTGTTTAATGTTGTAAAATGAACAAGTGTTTCATTAACATTTTCCTGGGCTTAAGGCACACTCTTCTGAACACAACTTATTATGAGTTCCTTATAGTAACTGTACCCATCCCTCCCTTCTTACAGAGTGGATTCCAGTGTCACTGTTCAAGAGGTAAATTCTAAATTGTTCAGTCCATGCACCTACCTATGCAGTAGTCAACCTCATCTTGCTTCTGAACAGTTGGGATGATGAGTTATGCTGAATTAGAGGTTGGGGAGTGCTGCATAAGAGTTTACATGAATATTCTCTTGGAAAAAAATTTGGATTCATTAGGTCTCACAGAATTTATTCCCTGACATTTAAATGTCTCAGTCAAAGAGATCCTTCTGTCTTCCACCACACTGATAGGTCAATGCAGCAACATGACATACCAACATTGCCTCAACTAAGAAGCTCATGGCATTTGTCATGTCATAGCTTGTCTACTGTTAAGCTGTGCTTAGTTGTTTGAGAAAAGTCTTTCTCCTTTTACCATCAGTGGTGGAAGTGCACTGGTTCTTGCATCCCATTACTATTTTTGATCAACCTTGCTGTCTAGCTATGCTCAGAGAAGTCCCTAGAAACAGCAGTGACCAGACAATGCTAATTATTCCTTTCTGGAATTGCAATGAAAGTAGAGATTTCCCCAAAACATTGGGGACTGCAGAGTAGGAAATAGAACAATTTGATGTATTGCTGTCCTCAGACTTCTTGGACCTCATTGTAGTGATTGCTGTATAAGGAAAGATTGCGTTTTTGGCTATTTGGGTCTGAAAGTAGGAGATCATGTTTTGTGCTGCAAAATGGCTCTGAGAGTTTTCCAGGCATCATCCCAGGACTTGTATATGACATGCCTAGATTTTATGGACATGTAAAACTACCTAAGTTTTGATGTATTATGGTAGTTTATGCATGCAGGCTTTTGAAAATAAATAATTCATAATAAACCCTATTAATGAAAACACTGGAATTGAAGAGGACTAATAATGAATCTTTTGGACCATTTATAAAACTGGTTCTACATAACTGGTCCAATAAATTATATTACCAAAACCCCCTCTAACCCCCTCCCCCCCCCCCCCAAAAAAACCCCCCAAAACTTGCTTCTAAGAATATTAAGTTGCTCCTCAGGTAAGCTACAATATTAGAATCATAAATGCCTATGAAAGTCTGCATTCTGCAGGAAGACTATGTAGTGAGAATAAAGTAGACTTGGTTAGTTTATCAATTTATGGCCTGATTTTAAAGGCATCAGGTACTGACATTGCCCTTAAACTTTAATGGAAGCTGCCACTGCTTAGCCTTGGAAAAATTTGGCCCTATATGTCTACTTCTATCTGACTCATATTTCTCTCTAAAAAAGAAATAGCCCACACTTCTGGGACTATTGCCCCAATGCAAGACCTTCTGACTATTCATGCCTATGGTAATTCACAGGAAAGGCAAGGGGTTGTGTTCCCTCTACGATGCATTCAAACTACTGTTTGCCTTGTTCCTTCTCTTCAGTGCAACTCTGCTCAGTAGTACTAGTCCTAAGTCACTTGAGCCCATTTTTACTTCCAAAATCTTCCTGCATTCAGGGAAAAGGCACAGGATCCTGATATTATGCTGCCATCTGGTGACCAATACTAAGATTTTACTGAGAATTCAAAAAACATCTAGAATTTTGCTTACTGGCATCATTGAAAATGTGTGTCCATCACTAGATGTAAAACAGCAGGATCTCTCCCCTCCACACATCATACTAGATAAGCTCACTGGAATTGCACCTCTCTGACGAGCATAACTGGATTGGCTAGTCTATTTTCTCCCCAAAGTTCTTCATTGGCCTGACTCATCTTACCATGCATGTCCTTAGTAATAGGTTCCTCACAAAAACAGCTTTAAATTTAATTATCAAAAGAACTGGTGCTTCCATTCATCCACTCAGAGAACCTGAATGTGAGGGACAGTAGGTATTTCTTTCATTTTTATAAGAGTGGCTTAAATACAGTTTCCATGGCAGTTAATCCAACTTTGAACCAAATTAAATTTCAGTGTCGAAAAATTCATTCAGCCAGAGAAGGACAATGTTTAGCCCTTTCCAAACCAACCACAAAGCTGTGTGAGAACATTGCAGTTAAGTTTCCATCCCTGGTTTGCTCTTTGCAGCTGGAACCTATGTAATCATCAAGAAACTTTGTGCTGATGAATCACTCAGCTGGGTGCATAAGCCTGAGCTGCGTCCTTCCAGACTGCAGATGTTTTTGTTCCTGAATGCAGCCAGCTCTGGAACAAAGGTTTTTGGTACATGTCATACCTCACAGGGCTTGAGTAGAATGGGCAACTATTAAAAAAAAGAATCTTAAGGGAGTAGGCGATTTCTCCCTTCAAAATGAAGGCAAATCCATTTTGTGTCTTTCAGAGAGAATGTTTTCAGTGCTATTCAGTCTCATAAATTACTCTTCATTTTATGGCACTATCAGCACAAAACAAGTCATTTAGATATTATAACAGTATTTTATATGATACCTGGTATCAAAGATTCTCTCATCGTAATAATGGTGAAGCAGAATATAGGGCCTGGAAAATAAAAAGAATTTTTCCATACCTGTTATCATGCTGAAGGGGACAAAGTCCCTGTTTCAGTCCCTCAAATTGTGGTAAATTACTTTAACATACTATATATATTTCAATGATATCTAGTTAAGATTTCATTATGGCATTTCAGTCTAAAATATAATGTACAATTTCTACCATGTTTTCATAAAACATTACTGTGGGTGAGATTTTTCACATTAACCACAATTGCAGAAATGACTGATGTTTAAATCTAAAGACAATTTCAGTCATTATTAAACTTCATTATAAAATAAAGTACGTGGGTGGAATTGTGGTTTGATGCCTTTGTAATTTGCTCTACCTTTTCAATGTACTTTTCAGTTACATTAACTGAATCATTTCATCTTATAGATGCAAAGATGAAGGAGAAGAACAAAAACATGCCCATTAACTG
Source organism: Alligator sinensis (assembly GCF_000455745.1). Classification (NCBI taxonomy): domain Eukaryota; kingdom Metazoa; phylum Chordata; order Crocodylia; family Alligatoridae; genus Alligator; species Alligator sinensis. The sequence goes on along the minus strand of NW_005843991.1, from coordinate 17,283 downwards.
AAGCAGTGCAAATGTGCATAGTTAATGGAAACCATTTTGACATTTTGTATTTGATTCCATGGTGTATCTACTCAAACAATTTCAGTGGCATATTAGGACAAAATGCTACATTGTACTCTTCACTAAGAATGCAAGTAATAGACTTCAAAAATTACCTTTCGACTGAAAGTATTATCTGTTGGAAATGAAGAAATGTTTTACGTTATGAAAGGCTAATGTCAGTAAGGGGGAGCAGTGGGCTGTAATGAGAATTCAGGCAGAGAGAGTTTATTTGAGCCTATGTTTTCCAAAATGCACGTGTTCTTATACATTTGTTGCAGAATTGCTTAGAGACATGCGCTCCACTGTTTAATGGTGATTATTTCTTAATACATAATTATTTCTTAACACATTTCTTAACAGATGACCATATTAAATAAAACATGGCAATAGTTGTTTGGTCTAACAGCAAATAAGTGGGTTTATGAGACGCTTAATGCTCAGTAGACTAATGTTACTGTGCATTAGCATGCATGGCAAAAACCATGCGAATACACCAATACCATGCAAAACCCATGCACTAATACCATGGCACAAACCATGCAAATACACAAATACACTAAATTCCTGGATCTGATAGGTATGTCTAACATGCTTACAAGATCAGGATCCTTACAAAAGAGATTTATGGCTGCAACTTTCTCTTAAAATGCATCCAGAGGAGAAAGACCCTCCCTTTTTTGGTCCAACTGTCTTGTTGGTTAGAACATGCATCAAAGAAAAGAAGGCTCAAGTTTGTTCTCTTCTCTGCCTACAGGAGTTCAGACCCACATCTGCCACCTCCAAGCAGGATACCCAAGCGATCAAGCTAAGAGCTAGGCTGGGTGGATAGGGAAAACGTTCTTCACCCTTTTTGCTGAAGTTATGCCACTGCAGAAAGGTCATGCTCAACTTAAAAGGAAAGGGGAGACTGGCAAAGGAGGATGAGCAAGCAGCAATATGCCCCTCTGACCTAAAGGTTAGGTCACTTATCTAGAAGAGAATCAGGATTATTGGTCCCTTCTCCTAGTTCTTCATTTAATTGCTAATCCCATAGAATTGTCCACAAGGTTACCAGTAAATGGGCTTGATGAGGTGCTTCTGGAGTTGCATATGGGGTCAATGGAGTTCAGTTTTGCAGTTTCTCAGGATGATAGAACAGTTGCAAAACCAGAAGTTGGGTGCTTGGGAAAAGAAGAGAATACCAGCACGACTTATATAGAACCCAGCCGCCAGACCTGGCAGGGCCCTGTGCTTTCTGATTAACAAGAACTTTCTGCAGAAAAAGTCTGGATTAGGCCCTCACAAAGTACCTTAACCAAGTAATAGGTCCTGCCTCCTGGCTCTTTAATCAGAATAAATAAATATAGCAGGAGCTGCCACTGGTGTCCATGGCCATGTTGTTTATGGTCTAAGAGCACATTATGATTTCAGTATTATTCCTATTCCATCCGTAGGGAAACTGGGGCTCAGAAAAATGAAGCTACTTGCTCAGGGTTGATAAAGTGAATAACTAAGCCAGGAATAGGAACTTGGTTTTCTGAATCCTAGTTCTAAACTATTAAATTATTTTGCCTGAATGTCTGTGAAAGCTCCAATTTTCTCTGAACAGAAGATACAAACATTCTACCGTAATATGATTTTACCCATTCCATAATTCTAATAGCCATACAAAAACAAACTTTAAGATTTTTTTTCACCGTGCATGGCTGTTGGTAAAGTTTCTCTGCAGCTCCGGTTCCCTCAGCCTTAGGGACATATTAAAGCCTTAATTTTTTTTGCTGGAATAAAGAAAATGTACTTGCCACTGTGACTTGGCTGCTATATGTTTTAAGTACTGGACATGAAGAGGATCTCTACCTCTATGAACAGAGTCTTAGGGCCTGATTTTCCTCTGTGTTGGTTCAGTTTCATGACACTGGAACCTAATGAATGTAAAATCAGGAATAACACATTGGTGAATCAGTGTCTGAGATTCTACCAGTACTGTAGAGTTGTATTCCTTAGGAACTATGCAATTTTCTAATCTTCTGATTATCAGCATGACCAGATCAAGACACAAGAGTTTTAATGTCTCCAATAGCCTGTGAAAACAATAGTGTTTTGAAGCACTGATGCACTTCTATAACCTTTTGAAAAGGTATTTTGCTTAAAGGGTGATTCTAACTCAGGCATATAAACAGTATGAAAAATAAGAGTAGTTAGCCACTCAAAACAGAGGGCTAGGCCTTCAAGTATTTTAAATGCTTTTATCAGCTGAGGATCTAACATACTAGATGCTTACAAAATATTGAAGTTTTCATGATGTTTTGAAATGTTTAAAGTGACTTAAATGCTGATGTCTGTCTTATGAGAAATTGCTATAGTAACAGCAAATAGTCCATCTATGGTAGAACATAGATGTACAATAAGTGACAAATTTCTTCCCTGGAGTAAATAGAAAATAAATACTAGAAATTACAGCAATCTTTTAAATATGGGCTTTATTTTATTGACAGGATTTTGATGAATATCACCTGGAAAGAAAGGCTACTATTTAAAATATATAAAGGCAAACAGAAGAAATACAAGTGTACTCTAAACTGGATCAGTTTGCGGAAGTTTGCAGTCTATCCATCAACTAAACACTCAGTTGCAAATCTGAATGAAACAAAATTCTGTTGCCAAACATTTCATTGAAATGCCAAAACCAGCACTTAGCTGAAACATATGCAGAGTATTTTGTTTTTCTTTTTGCATTTCAGTGTTAGAGTCCAGCTGTTCTCAAGTACACTGGGTATTTCATCACAGATAAATGGTAATAAGGTGATATTTTTGAGGGATGCAGAAGAATGGTATCTCTATGAAGTTTCAAATGTGAAATCTGAGAGAGAGCAATTTTTGGCTGGACTAAAAATGAAAATGCTTTCATTAATTATATTTAAATGAATTTAAAAAGCATTTATGAAATATTTATTAACAGATAAATTGCACTGTGCTGAAATGCAGAATTTGTTTAATAGGTAGACTTTGCCTTAGCACCACAGTACATGTATACTTTGGGACCAGGTACATACCTTACACCTTTACCAGTATAAGTGGTTGGAAACCAGTTATTACCCATAACAGAACAGACATTCAGCATACATAGATTGGCTTAAAATAGCAGAACCTGGTCTAAGATTTGCCCCCCACCACCAAAGGGCCAATGTGTTTTCTGTTTACTACTGATCTAAACTACACTGCTTACAGAAAACTGCGTAACTTAGATCGATTCTGCCTTTGGCTTTTTTAATGCCTCTACCTAGCGTAAGACTACATCTGAATTTGAATGGATCCAGTCGTGTAAAAACTACTCTTTTGGAAAAGGTCTCAGTGGACACATCTACACATTCATTAATGTGTACGTTCATAGTTGTTTCTTAGTTGATAGGGTTGGAAGGGACCTGAGCAGATCATCAAGTCCGACCCCCTGCCATGGCAGGAAAGAGTACTGGGGTCAAATGACCCCGGCTAAGTAATTATCTAGCCTCCTTTTGAAGACCCCAATGGTAGGAGCGAGCACCACTTCCCTTGGAAGTTGGTTCCAGATCCTAGCTGCCCTGACCATGAAGTAGTGTCTCCTGATGTCTAGCCTGAATCTACTCTCAATCAACTTGTGGCCGTTATTCCTAGTTACTCCGGGTAGTGCTCGGGGCAACAGGGCCAGTCCCATTCCCTGCTGGTCCCCCCCAGTAAGTTTATAGGTAGCCACAAGATCCCCTCTCAGCCTTCTCTTGTGGAGGCTGAACAGTTTCAGGTCCCATAGCCTCTCCTCGTAGAGTCTGCCCTGCTGCCCCCTGATCATGCAAGTGGCCCTCCTTTGGACCCTCTCAGTGCTGTCCATATCCCTCCTGAAGTGCGGCATCCAGAACTGGACGCAGTACTCCAACTGCAGCCTGACCAATGTCACATAGGGGGGGAGGATCACCTCCTTGGATCTGCTCTTGATGCATCTGAGGATGCATGACAAGGTGCGGTTAGCCTTCCTGACCATGTCCTCACATTGGCGGCCCATGTTCATCTTGGAATCAATAACGACTCCAAGATCCTTTTCTGCCTTTGTGCTGACAAGAAGGGAGTTCTCCAGCCTGTAGGTATGCTGCTGGTTCTTCTTCCCTAGATGCAGTACCTTGCACTTGTCAGTATTGAATCCCATCTTATTCTCATCTGCCCACCCCTGTAACCTGTCCAGATCTAGTTGTAGCCTGTCCCTCCCTTCTAGTGTGCCCACCTCTCCCCACATCTTAGTGTCATCTGCGAATTTGAGCAAGGTGCTTTTCACCCCTGTCCCAGGGGAGCTGGGGTGACAGAAGAACCCCAGGTTGGTAAAGAGCCCCACTTACCCCTGTAGAGCCAGAAGAGCTGGAGGAGGGGCACGCGGCAAAAACACTGGCGCGAGTAATCAGCCGGGCATTTATATGGCTGCGGCAGAGCAGCGGGGGCGGAGGACGCTCCCAGGGAGGTTCAAAAAGCAGCCCCAATGAGGCGACGGGGCGGCTGATGCGAGGAGGCTGGAGGAGCGAGCCCTCGTGCAGAGGGAATCAGCTGCCGCACCCGGCAGCGGGGAAAGCCAGAGGCAGAATTACAGAAGGCTCCGAGAGAGCCGTTTGTGCAACCAGCAGAAGAGCCGGTGAAGCTGGTTGCAGAATACACGGCAGAACCGGTGAAGAAGCCAGCTGCGGAGCCAGCAGGAGTGCCGGTAAGGAGGCTAGAGGCAATATTGATGCGGAAGCCAGCTGGGAACCCACCGACAGCACCGGTAGCAGGACCGGCTGGGAAGCCCACAGCGCAGGCGGCCGTAGAGGCGGTGAGGAAGGCTGGGGTAATGCCGACGGAGAAAAACCACAGCTGCACCCGCAGCAGAGCCAGCAGCAATGCCCACAGAGGGACCAGAAGAGAGGTAACAACGGGGCAGGGCCAACGGGCCCTCATCGGGCAAAGTTAGCAGACGGGCTGTGACTTGAAGCGGAGCTGTATAGTTGACCCTCGTGGCCCCAGCAGCCTGGAAAGGAAAAAGGGGATCTGACACCCCATCGTGTGAGCTGGCTGGGCGGTGGGACCCGAGCCCAGGAAGAGTACCGCGCAGCCCAGAGGCCAGACGTCCCTTCGTGAGTCTCCAGGTCCAATTAGATTAGGAAACCTGGTTAATCTTGGTGGTGGGTTAGGCACACATCGTCACGGGGTGATTAGGATAGAGTATTAGGAGCCGCTGTGGAAGGGGGGGGCGGCCCCAGCAGACTACACGTTGGGCCTGAAGACCTAGACAGTCAACGGACTAGCTGGGGGCAAGAGAGGGGGAAACCAAAGACACCAAGCAGGCCTGAAGAGGGAGAGCCTAAGGTGGCGAGTGGCCGGGGTGTAGGGGAGGTAGTAGGGGAGTAGGGGAGCCCCGAGAGTGCCCGCCGGGAGACGTGACGGCCCTGGAGGCTGCCCCAAGGGGGAACCCCAGCACTGAGATACCATCACAAGTCGTGGCAGGCGAGTTAAGGGGTCTCCCTGACGTCAGCAGGGGTGGCCTGTGGGGCCCACCCACAAGTCCTGGGCAGACGCAACCTTTGGCCTGGGTGAAGGCCATGCGGGAGCGCCTATTAGAACAGAGGCGGGCAAAGCCCCTTGTCCAAGTCGCTGATAAAGATGTTGAACAGTACAGGCCCGAGGACCGAGCCCTTGGGGAGTCCACTGCCCACATCCCTCTAGGTCGAAAATGACCCATCCACCACCACTCTCTGGGTGGGGCCCTCTAGCCAATTTGCGACCCATCTGACTGTAGGCATCAATGCCACAGTCACCTGGGTTATTAATGAGAATGGGGTTAGAGAGTTTTAGAGAGGAAGAAGGCCTTCCTAAAGTTCAGAAAGGTTATGTCCACCACAACACCTGCATCCATGATTTAGTGACCTGATCATAAAGGCAACCAGGTCGGTCTGACAGGACTTGCCCCTAATGAACCCATGTTGGTTGCCCCTGATCATAATGCCCCCTGCTGGTCCCTTGCAGATGTGCTCCTGCATACATTTTCTCAAAGAGCTTCCCCAGGACCAAGGTAAGACTAACTGGCCTATAGTCACCTGGGTCTTCCTTCCTCCCTTTTTTGAAAATGGGGAAAACACTGGCCTTTTTCCAGTCCTCTGGCAGCTGGCCAGAGCACCATGAGTGCTCGTAAAGCCGTGCCAGGGACCCTGCAATGACCCCTGCCAATTCGCTCAGCACCCTGGGGTGGAGATCATTTGGACCTGCTGATTTAAACATGTCCAGCCCCTCCAGAAGTTCCCTGACTAGGTCCTCCCTGACCCTAGGCCTGGCAGTGCCTCTCCTGAGTTCATCCAGAATCCTGGTGGGGGAGATGTCCTGGTCGCTGCTCAGAAAAATGGAGGCAAAGCATTTGTTGAAGAGGTCAGCTTTTTCGTCTGGTGCAACCACCAGATTGCCAAGCGTGTCCTTTAGGGGCAGTTACCCGGTGCCTTCTTTTTACTCCCTATGTATTTAAAAAAGGACTTCTTGTTATCTTTGATCCTGGTTGCCAGTCCACGTTCCGTCTCTGCCTTAGCCTTCCTAACAGCCCCCTACAATCTCGAGCAATGGAGGTATAATCCTCCTTGGTGATAGCCCCTCCCTTCCACCGGGTGTATGACTCCTTTTTAGCTTTCAGATGTTCCTGAATGCCTTTGGTGAGCCATGGGGGCTTTTGAGTACTCTTACCCCCTTTGATTCATGTAGGAACTGTTACCCTTTGGGCTCAGAGGATCATCTCCTTAAGGAACGACCACTTGTCTTAGACTCCCAACTCCCCTACCCTCTGGTACCTCAGTGGCTCACCTACTAACCTCCTTAACTCATTGAAAATCGGCCCTCCTGAAGTCAATCAGCCCTCCATTCAGTGCCTACTGTGCATTAAATTTAGTACTTTTATAATCAAGTACTAAATAAATGCGCAGTAAGCCACCATACTGTGCAGTAGTGTGATTGCGTGCTTTTTGTGCAATCCTTAATGCACAGTTGGGGAGGGAAAATTTACATTTTTGGATTTCAATCCTGCTTAGGTGGGAGCTAGGCGCTGTGCCTCACAAAGATCAAGTTTGAGGCATACATAGAGTTTCATTTCTAGGTATAGGGGATGCTGACTTTAAAATTAAAAAGCAAGGTCCCTACAAGGTTTAGGCCCCACTGTATTAGGCAGCAGCTAGATGAGGTTTTTCAGGATTGTAATTTTGGATGTAGGCATCTCTAAATTCCCTGTCAGCATCACATTCAGCTGCTTCTGGTCCCTTTATTGAGTCTGGCCTTAAATCATAGAGTAGCTAATATCCTAAACTCCTTTGTTAGGAATATTATACTCTATAATACCATATAATACTCCTTTAGGCTATTATAAAGCATAATATTCCTGCCAAAGTGATCTACAGACAAGTATGAAAATTCTATAGAAAAGTTATAACAACTTCACAACTCTATGAAGTTCTAGAGGACTTTTCCTGAGGAATATAATTAACAATATAATATAGTTACCCTAAAAAGATATGAAAGAAGAAACAAATGCCACATAAATTATTTAGTACATAGTTTTACTTCCTCATATCCATTTACAAATAATAGAAGAAAGTATAACCCCCAAAAAATTAGCATATGCCTGATGATAGGTGTGAATTCTGGAAATGTCATTCTGATAAATTTCATTCTGATAAATATGGACCAGACTTCATTTTTCCTTGTCTAGAGAGTCCAGGAACAAACTAAATATATACCTTGAAGTTTTTAGGTCATAAAATTTCATTTCTTTCTCTATGTGAATGGATGCAGTAGTGTTAGAGTGGTAGTGTTAGAGTAGCCAGGATGGTTCAGGAATTATCCAAGAGTTAGGGATTCCTTAGGGTGGAATGCTTTTTGGGATTAACTGCAGAGAGGGGATAGAATTAGACAAGCAACAGAATGGAAACAATAGAATTGTTCACCTCCTTTATATAATGTTTATCTTTTCAACTCCAAAATGTATATAAACTAATCACTGAATGACTGAGTTTTCATAAATATGAGTCTTTTGCTCGACTCAACTCTGTCTCTCAAACCAGATCAATCATTCGACCATTTAACTTACTTATTTAATATCATTTTAGTATAAATTTCATACATTTAACATTTTAAAAACTCCTATATGTATTGTAGTGTTTTAACAGCTGCCCAATTATACAGCTTTCAATACAAGGCCAAGATTAGTTTAAAAAGTGATTAGTGATTTCATTGCCCAAAGTCTGATGCTTTAAAATGTCCGATTTTCACAGGGTTGGTACTCAGAACTGTCAGCATCACATTCAACTGCTTCTGGTATTCAAAACAGTTTATTCAGAGATAATTCAGTTATCTGACATCAAAAGTGTTGATTACCACTCAAAACCTCTGCTCAGCTTGTGCTTAAAGTCATCGCAATTAATCTTCTTCCAGTAAAGTACCTTAAATTTCTGTAACTGGGGATGCATGCAAATCTTGATGAACTGCTTAGTGGTCTTGAACAAGGCATTAAACCTCACCTGTTTTGTTTCTGAGACCTGCTTTGGTAGACAAACCTTATTGCTAATAAAATGATGGGCAGTCTTACATAATGTTAGACTCTAAGCAATAGGGGTATCAACAACCTGGAAACAGCAATCTTCAACTTTCACAGGGACATGGCTTAGGGTCCAGTGATTCAAGTATAGCTCAGCTCAGCTCTTTCTTAAGTTTTCTCTTTTGATAAATGATGATACTGTGATTACAAGACATTACCATGATACCAAAGGACTCCACTGACTTTTCTTCTTAAGTGTGCAGATCTTTTGGCACTTAGGGCCTGATCTAATGCCAGTTGAAGTCTATGGTAGTCCTTACCTTGACGAACATAAGCTTTGTGTCAGGCAAATATCACAGGCACCTTAAAAATATCTTAGATTCAAGCTATTGAATACCACCTACGAACAAGTAAGGCTTTATCATCTCTGTATCTTAGGTTGCTCTGTTCATGTCCTCCTGCATGAATTGCTTTCTTTGCAAAGTCTGGTATGTTTTCCATTTATCACTAGTGCTGGACAAGGGATTCTATTATTTATACCCATTTAAATGTTCCTCCATGTGCCCAAAAGCACTTCCACCATACCAGATGATCATTCTTTACATGTCACGGATATAGCTATCTTTTCTGGATAACTTCAGAGATTTGTAATGGTTGAATTTAGATGAACCTCAGTTTTTATTCTAAATTAATTTAATTTAATGCTGGGTATCTCTGAGGCCTTTCCTTTTAAAGGCATTTAGACAGCTTGTCTGTGTTGTGGGTGGATTTCTAGTTTTTACTGAAGGTAGAAACATAATCAAAGTAGGTTTCTAGAATATTAGAACACTGCCTACAGAAATCTTAGATGAGATCGAATTGCCTCATAGGATTAAACTGACAGCCAGTTTAATTTGGTGTTCTGCCTTTGTCAGTGGTCTTATCTTATAAACCCACTTGGGATTTTTCACAAAAACTTTTATGAAAAATTTCCAGAGAGCTGGATTTACCTGTATGTAAATTCCCTTTGGAAGAAGGTCTTAATTGTAGCTGATGGCAAACATTTGTGTCAGTCCAAGGAAGTTTCATTTCAGTCTCATACAAGGGTATTTAGGAATGGAGCTGGAAACAATTCTCTTGGGAAAGTTCTCGATAGAGATGATATGGACAAATTCAATTGGTCTGAGCTTTGAGGAATTGATAAAGACCCTTCCATAATGCTGTATTTAGAATTGCTTCTCTGGTGGGTTTTAACAATACATTGCCAATTTTAACTCCTGAACTTTGGCATAAAGTAAATCACCTAAAAATATTTTAATATTTACTTTTAAAGAATTTTAAATTTTTTCAGCCATCTGGACAGAAAAGGGGATAGAGAATAAAACATAAATAAGGAGACATTTGTATTTATTGACATAACCACTGCAGGAACTCAGTGTT
>NW_005843991.1:4283-7255 GCF_000455745.1 Alligator sinensis | reverse complement strand
GGAAAGATATAAAACTCAAGGCAATTGAAAACTTTGCAATAGTATTCCCATAATGATTAACTGTTAATGTTGACACATTCTTGTCTTTTGACCTGAATAACTGGGGTAATGCCCAGGAAAAAAAAAAAAAGGAACTTTCAATTTCTTTCAATAAACTGACTGGAAATCTTAGTTTCTGGAGAAGAAAAAGAGAAGGGGCTTCTAGTGGATAGCTAAAACACACAGTGAAGAGCTAAAATATTTGAAATGCTATTGCCAGCATGTACATGCTTTCTTTATTCTTCTAATACAAGTCTTTTTCATATGGATCAATTGTGTTGTGTCTGGAGAAATCTTGGTTAAATCTTGGAGGCCCTCCACTGTCTTAGAAATTTTATGGTTGTATGTACATTTGCTCTGGAACTATAGGCCTGGTTTTTATTGGTTAGGTCTGTTCACTCATTCATACTGATAGCTTCAGTTTGTTTCTTTCTAAAACATTCAAACCCATTGCCAATATTCACTTTATGAAAACTGTGAATGCATTAAAAATGTGCTTAGATCACTGATTTTCAACCAGTGTGTTATAGCTACCTATGGGTGCCTCAAGATCTTTTCAAGGCTGCTATGGGGTGCCATGCAACGTTAGCATTGTTATGTGTGCAAATGTGATTTACAAGATAAACCCAGAGATTTCAAAGAGGAATCCATAGTGTTAAAACATTCTGACCTGTTCTGGTCTTTCTGAGTTCTTTGCAACAGAAGAACTAGTTTACTATTTTTCTCTACTCAGTAAAAGCTAAGTGAAAACTAAGTGCTGATATTTTCCAAGGGATGCCCCAAGTCTAATGAGGGGTACCTTGAGCTGAACATTGGGTGCCTTGAGTCTAGAAAGGTTGAGAACAACTGGTCTAGATGGTTTCCGATCACTTGTTGCCCTCTTCTGGTAAACTGAGTAGTTATTTCTTGATTCTTCACTCAGCTTATACATCATTCCAATATTGTTAGTAAAATAAATACAAATGTCTCCTTATTCGTGTTTCATTCTCTATTCCCTTTTCTGTCAAATTACTTAATTCCTTATCTGTTTATATGGATGATTTCCATCAATTTTTTCAATCTATTTTTTCTTGTATTTGTTCTACTTTCTACTTAGCTTCTGCTACATTTTCATCTACTATTCTCCATTTTTTCCTCCAAGCTTTAGTTCTACCATACAACAGAAAAACCTCATTGATGCCCTTTAGCTGCAAGTAACCAATTGGAGTGTCTTTCTTCAGCCATCATCATGATACATTCTGCTGTGAACAAAAGGAACCTGCTCTCCTTCTCCCATTTGCCAACAGAGAGGAACACAGGCCAGAGAGAGATCAGCCAAGTTATTTCCTTATTTTCATCCCTTGCATCGGGGGGTATGTATACCTCCATTTATGGGAAGGTTCAGCACAGCAATGTCTCAGGCTACCTGGTCTCTCAGCCCATTGTCTCTAATCAAAGACCAAAACCAGACAATACATGGCAGAAGACAAGTTGGGGACCTGACTGACAGTCAGCAATTTAATGACTCCTGCATTTGGAAAAACCACTAGAGATAATGCTAGAGTGGCAGGAGGACTAGCTCTGTTGATTGTGCTAAAGAGGAGCCTGGTGTCCAGTGACTAGTTGTGGCTTGTTATTAAAGCTATTGTACTTGAGACAGGTAAATCATGATCCATGAGAGGTATATTTTATTAATGTGTTTTTATATGTCAGGAGTTAAATCTCTGGAAATATGTCACCCCCCCAAAAAAAAAAAATAATTTCATCCCCAAGTTGCTATGCTTCCAACACTTCTCCTATAGATCTTCCCACCTACTTATTAAAAATACTAGCATATTTATTATCAATCGCTCCAACATAGACATTGCAATGATGAATTGCATAGATTAGTGAAATTATGTTGGTTTATAAATTTAGCTAAGGGTGTGAAGGGAAATAAAAGCTTATTTATTTAATGATTTCATTTTGAACATTCAGATAAAGCAATTTAGTCCAAGTTGTACATGTCTGTATTTAAAAAAAAAATCAAAATATATTCTTTTCTATAGCCTGTGTATGACTTGTCATGTGTAATCACCAAGGATCCTGGTTTTCTCTGATGAAAAAAAAAAAATCAAAAAAAAATCATGAATTCTCTGATAAAAACCTCAACATGTGATTAAAATGGAAAGCCCCCACAGACTCCCTGGCCCTGGCACTGCTGGTAGCCCTCACTGCACCCCACCCCCCCACAGCACCCTGGCACTGCTCATGCCCCTCACTCCCCACCCACAGATCCATGGCCTTGCTGGTGCCCTTCACTCCCCACCCCACAGCCTCCTAGTCCTGCTCCTGCCCCTCACTGCCCACCACAGCCCTGCTGATGCCCCTCCCACCCACAGCTCCTGCTCCCCCAGCACTGCTGGAGGGGGACCCCATATGCCAGGACTATGGGGCCAGGGACCCGGGTCCACAGCCCCCTACCTTAGGATGAAGTGGTGGCTGCTTCAGCAGAGCAGAGCCTAGCTCCCCACCTCCTGCTTCCTGCAGGCTTGGGTGGGGGGCATGGCGTGCACTCCTGGGGGACAGGGAGACCCATGCCCCCAGATCTGTGTGCAGGGTGGGGGCTGCGCACTGCCTACTCTGGGCTCCCTCCTTGCTGGCCTCCCCCAGGGTCTCTGCAGCCCACAATGTGCAACCCAGCACCGCAGAACAGCTGGGCCATGCAGGAAAGCTGCTTGCCACTATGAGCATCCACAGTATACAACCCCACACTGCCACCTCTGCTGCAGCCACGCAGGCAAGGGATGCCTTGCCAGGGCAGTGTGGAGCTACCAGTGGCAAGCAGCTTTCCTGCATGGCCCTGCTGTTCTCTGCAGCACTGTTCACACACGCTGGGCTGTGGAGGCCCTGGGGAAGTGCAGCAGTGTGGGAGCCTAAGCCTGAAACAGGTAGTCTATGCCCACACCCCACGC
>NW_005843991.1:0-4273 GCF_000455745.1 Alligator sinensis | reverse complement strand
CCCCCCCCCCCCCCCCCCCCCCTGGGGCTCCCCGCAGCTGTGGGGAGCCAGCCCCACCCCTCTGACCCCTGGACAAGACAGCCACGGCCTTGTCCCACCCTCGCCAGGGCCACGCAGCTATGAATTGTGGCCCCAGATCCCAAGCCCCAGGCATTGCCCAACTGGGCAGCAACCCCAGCCCCAGCCCCTTCCCTGCCCAACTCCCTCCCTATGGGGGCCTCAATCACCCCGCCCCCCCTGCCATTTACCTGGAGGAGCTGCTTTCCAGGCTGCCTGGAGGCCATGTGCATATATATATATATATATGCACATGATGCCTCCTGCCTGACCACCCTCCTCCCGCTCCCTGCAGTCCCTTGCAGGCTGGAACTCTGCCAGCCTGCAGAGAGCTCTTTGCAAAACTGCAACGTCTGTAGGTTTCTCTGGTAAAATTTGCAGGTTTCTCCATTGTTCCATGGGAAACAGAAAACCCAGATCCCTGGTAATCACTGCAGTAGGTTATGGATGTTGTGTGGATTAAAAAGAAAAAGAATCTCAGCCGTGTGCACAAAGAATGTTTCTATGGTCTGCTTTGCTATTGTATACACCATTAATTGAATATGGCTTCTGATGCTAGGCAAATTACAAGACTGCTTCTCCACTGGGTTGTCTGTCCTTTGTGGCCAGTTTCATTTGCCAATCTATATTTTAATACCATGATACCTGAATGCCTCCATTGGACAACTCTGAACTTGTACATACTTCATGTATAATCTGATTAATTTTCTTTATCAGCCTACTCACTGACTCATAAACAACACTGTTTGAAAGAATTAATATTTAGTCCTGGGGCTGTCCATAAACTCTTAGAGCACCCGAGATCCTCAAAGTGGAACCTACTATAACTACTGAGATAGCATACAAAACATGGATCAGTTGAACAGATCGTGTCTGGAAATTTAAATAGAGGTTGCAAGATTTTTTGTTAACTGCTCAAGTGACACAAAGCAATTCAGGAAGTAATACACAACTAGAAATCTGACAAACAATAGTTTATCATGTAAATTAAGAACAGTTTGTGCAAGATTCAGTCTTGGCAATTTAGGAAACTGAATAAGACCTTTATCACATACCTCACTTAAAAAGAAATGAAAACAAAAAGAAAAAAAAACCTGGAAAAAACACACACCAGACTTTGAGACATAGGGAAGTAAGAGAAACGACTGAATTGTCCTGACAGTGTTCTGTTTTGTTACATCTGAAAGGATAATGGGTTTGGGGTTTTGAACCCATAGACTTTGGCCCATTTCCTTCTGGGGCATGTGATCACCAATATAAATATTATTAAACTTGTAATTAAATGTATAGGAAAGAAAAGCAGTTAAAACACTTGAAAGGTAAAACACATTAGTCAACACTTCCATTTTAACAACATTTTTTATTTGTTTTCCCTTTTGTGGTAGACACTTTATTTTAAAAGGCCTCTTATTATTAGACAGTGTTTGAGAGGCCTAACTGTCCTTTTGGGGGCTCAGGGGAAGAGAAAAAATGGTGGGAGTGAGTTGGCATGTTGCTCTTGTTGGAGGTGGATTCTACTCCCTTGAAGACAAAGCAAGACACACATGCACTCACACACCCCCCTATCCCTCAAGGAAAAAATAAAGAACAGATGGAATTATTACAATGTTCTTATTTGCAACCTCAGCTCTAAAACAAGATGGGCACAGTACATGGTCTTAATAAAGCTGGCAAACTTGTACTTATATCACACTAAGTCATTGCTTTTTTATCCGTCATCTTGGTCAGAGCAGTGTTGCAATCAAAGTAGTGTTTGCAGTGTTGAGTGACCAAGCCAGAATTTTACTTAAAAAAAAAAGAAAGACAAAAAAAGAAAGGAAAAGTAAAGAATTGAGGTGAGAAGGAAAAGGAGACTAATTAAGCCAGGCTAACATAAACATATTAAAAAATCTGCTCTTTTAATTAGTGCACTGAGTACTTATCATTTCTGTTCAAAATGTTCAAGTGTCAAGCTGCTTCGTTACAACAAAAATAGGTGACATTTTGATCTAGCAAATAAGGTAAATAGCTCTAGCAAATAAGATAAGGTGTTTAAACCACTACTAAGTAGCAGCCTCCCATAATGATTTTAAAAAGATAATAAAATAAAATAAAATAAAAATAAAATATTTTTCCATAGAGAAGAGCATCATGCAGCAAATTCAAGAACACACATATCAGGGGAATGAGAAGATAATTCCTTTATAAATACGCTTTTGATTAAGCTGTTAGGTGATCAGGATCAGATTTGTGCAATAATTAGTGGCCTTTGGTTACCAAAAAAAAGAAAAAAATTACAGACAAGCGTGATATATTCTCTAGAGAAAGGAATTAAAAATAAATCAAATGGACCCTTGATATAGTGGAAGAATGTTCTGTTGGCACTTTCAGAACATTAGAATGTAACTCCTACTACATAGATTCATAGTTTAAGGCCAAAAGGGGCCGTTAGATTATCTAGTCTGACCCCCTGCATATCACAGGCCATTACATTTCATACATTTACCCCTTTATTGAGCATGTCTTTGAGAAAGTGTCTTTTGACACCTTTCCTGAACACCTAAGTGAAGGCAAATATACTCTCTCTTGGCTGATTGTTTTAATGGTAATCGTCCTGGCTGTTAAAAAAAATCATGCCTAATTTCTAAGTTAAATATAGTTTAAGCCTCCAGCTATTGGTTCTTGTTATTCCTTTCTCCACTATATTAAGGAACCACTGGTATTCAGTATTTTTTTTACTATGAAGGTGCTTGCACATTAACTTTTTTCTTTTTTTATTAAATCAAACATAGCTCTATGTCATGCTCTACAACATTTTTCCAGACTGTGAATTATTTTTATGTTCCTTTTTTGCATCATCTCAAATTTTTAAATGTGGACATGAGTGTGGTACCTAATATTCTAGTATTTATCCAGCAAAAGCTGTAATAAGATGTAGAATTGTATCCCTACAGCTACTTACTGCTCTCCTGTTTACAGCTCCAAGGACTACGTTAGTCTTTTTTATCATAACATTACTCTGAAGGCTTAGATTCAATTGCTTGTCCTCAGTGAGAATCACCCTTTTCCAGGCTACAGTGCCTCCATCATGTAGCCATTGCCTGCTTTCCTTTTTCCTAGATTTCCAAATTTTCATATGGCTGTATTAACACATATTTTGCTTGAATGGGCAAACTTTACCAAAGTCTTTAAGTCTGTAAGATTCTAGTCTGTAAGGTAAAAGTCTATGCTGTGTTCACCTTAAGAAGCAACCCAGGTCACTCAGTTCAACTGCCCTCAAAATTATGTACCACTCTGGTAAACCTGACATTATGCACAAGTTTTACTGTGAACAATGTTATATTTACTTCCAGATTACTGATGCAAAGTTTTCCTAACATTGCTCTAGTCCCAAGAAGCTCTATTGTTCAGAAGCACTGGCAGACTATACTCATTCTAGACAAAGCCAAGGACAACTAGTGTCATTTTGAAGGAATCTTAATACTTGCTTTAGTAAAGTTAAACTATTTCTAACTTCTTCTGAGGGTCCGTCTTCATCAAATTAAACAAAAAATGGTTACATTATTAAATAATGTGGAAATACCCAATATTGGAGACTTGAACAGCTTAAAAAATTGCTCCTGAGATATACTTTTCTCCTCCAAGGCACCAGTCAAGGCCCACAAGGATTAACAGTCATTTCTAAAGGATGGAAGGAGCTTCCCTTCATAACATGCATACAGCTCACCTAAGGACAAACCCAAGGGATTCTAATACTTCTCTACATCTAGAGGAGTTTAAAAGGAAGACATGAGCCCGAGTCACATGCTGAACTGAGCCAAAATGCATGAAAGAGCAAAGTCACACTATATAGTGTGTGTACAACATCTGCATTTCTACTGATGGAATTAGCTTCACCAGTAGAAACCTTAAGCATACAAGTGTTCAAGCAGTTTCTACTGGACCAGAAATGGTGGGTCTGGGAGAAACTTCTACCTGATCCAACAAGGCAGAAGTCACCTCCAGCAGAGCTGTTACCAGAGGAATACATGCCTGCACACGTGAATGCCGTGTGCCCCTGGAGGCTGGGGGCGCATGGTGAGCTATTGCAGGTGGCGGCAGTGCTGTTGGTGACAGGAGCATGGTGACAGCAAGTGGGGAGCTCCCGCAGCCAGCTGCAGTGCTGTTGTGGGGGGTGGGGTGATGAGCACTGACCAGAGGTCAGTGACCACCGGCAGATGCCGCCGGCAGCAGTGGC
>NW_005843990.1:23334-23838 GCF_000455745.1 Alligator sinensis | reverse complement strand
AGTGAACCCAGAAGTGGACCAGAAATACTTCCGGTCCACTTCTGGGTCTGCTGGGGAGTGCACTGCCCCCCCCCCCCCCCCCCCCCCCCCCCCTCCGCCCGCCGAGCCTGCGTCCCCCCCCCCCCCCCCCCCCCGCCGCTCCTGCCGCGTTTCCGGGGCGACGGACGCAGTCCCGGCCCTACAGGCAGCGGCGCCGGGCGGGGCCTGGGCGCGGGCACGTGACTGCCGCCTCCCGCCGCTCTGCCCTGTTCCCGCCGTCCAGCCTGCGCTACACTGCGCACGCGCGAACCCCCTACTCCTCCCCCCGCCCCTCTCCCGCTGTTGTGACGCACGAGATCCCCATTGGCCGCGGCGCAGGTGGGCGGGCGGGGAGGAGAGAGTGTTGAACCCCTTCGTGCCCTGTGGGCGCTGGGCGCGCAGGGGGCGGGGCGGGGGGGCGTGGTGAGCGGTATCGGTCGGAGCAGGGCTGCGGGGGGGGGTGCATGCCGGGGCGGGGGGGCGCGG
>NW_005843990.1:19735-20856 GCF_000455745.1 Alligator sinensis | reverse complement strand
GGACACACAGGCTGCACAGCCTCTGCCTGCTGTGGCTCACAGCTCCCCAGCCTGCAGCTTGTGCAGCGTCCACATTGCTCAGGAGTGCTTGGTCTCCCCCTCCGTGCCCAGATCCTGGCTTCCCCAGCCACCGCCACCCTCCAGGCACCCACCTTCCAGCTCCCGAGATGTTGGCAGATATCATGTCCTGCACTAACCTAACATGGGAGAGAGGCAGAGATGGCCAGAGTCCCGTGGCTGCACCAGCCTCAGGCTCAGATGCCGACGGCCTGCTCAGCCCCTGGTCTGGGCAGGGCCTGGAGGACCTGGGGGAGGGAGCAGGAGGAGTGCACTGGGCCAGCACTGAGTTCTGGGCACTGGGCACCAGCTACACAGCAAATAGCAGAGAAAAAGGGGCAGGAGCCACAGTGTCAGGTCCCTGGGAACCACTACCAGGGGACGGGCGGACTGTGGCAGGGGCAGTCCTGGGCAACTGGAGGGCCACAGAGAGCTCTGCAGATGGCCAAGAGGACATGCCATGGTTAGGGCCACGGGGCAGGAGGGGAGGGACTCACACACTCTGTCCCTGGTGCACAACGCAGGCACCCAACTCACTGCTCCAGGCGCAGGCTGGGTCGCAACTCAGGATGCAGCCGTGACAGCTGCTGTAACGCTCACAGGCCACGGTGTTGACCTCGGTCACGTCTGTGGAACAGCCCACATACAGCCAGCTCTGCATTGGGGTGCTCAGGCAGGGAGGGACTGGTGTGAGGGGAAGATGCATTGGAGGCAATGTGCACACGCACATGATGGGAAGGAGAGGGAGCAAGGCCTGCCTGTGCTGGGCTTGCTGAGAGCTGGTTTGGCGGGCTGGGTGTGTGGGTCCTGTGCTCTGAGCAGCAGTTCTGCGTGCTGCTAGCTGAGCGGTTGCTGAGCTAAGCACAGACAGCCAAAGAGCCTGAGGATGAAGCAACGCAGTCAGTGCTCACCTGTCAGTCGAAGCTGCATGGACTGAACTGAGAAGCAAGTGGACAGACATTCGGGTTTTGTCCAGGGAAGGCAGCCACATCCCCACAGTGGCCCAGGGGGGCGCTAGAGCCGGGGGGCGCTAGAGCACGGCTCCCAGCCTGCCAGCCACCGCC
>NW_005843990.1:12917-19014 GCF_000455745.1 Alligator sinensis | reverse complement strand
GGCCAGCACTGGCAGCTTCGATTGGACCGGGCTGCTGAGGTCAGGGAGGTGATAAAAAGGCCTGGGCCAGGAAGAAGGCAGCCATTAGCCATGCGGTCATCCAGGTGAATCTGAAACGGGCTCTCTCCTCATCACCGCATGCTCAGAGTGCCCTGCTTCCAGAGGAAACTCCAACCACCTCCGGACGATGCGTGTGAGTAAGCTACTCAGGATCCGACTAGTTATTTAGCTTACAGCAACTCAGATGCGTGAGCAAAAGGCTACCTCAGCCACCCTGGTTTGCTCTATGGGATTCCTCTGATATTTCTATGATATTTCTATGATATTGCTCTACCTTTTACCCTGTCTCTGCCCTACCCCTGTCATCAATCAAGTTCTCCTTTGTGACCGGTGTGGGAGACTTATTGAGGGGTGGGTCTAAATTATGCCGAGGAGGCCCCTTAGGTCTGCGGACTAAGGGAGACAGGAGGCACCCCAGGGAGGCACTCGGAGCCTGGAAGGTGGGCGGGCGCAGGGAGGTGGGCGGCTCAAGACAGGAGCGCCCCCTACTGGCCCGCCACAGTCTCCTGCCCCTGAGTGATGATGGGGAAGCTGCACGAGGGCTCGAGCCACTCAGCCAGGAAGGACGGGCAGCTGCCCCCAGCGGCATGGACTACGACCACCTCAAGGTGGGTGAGCTGGCCTGCACCTGGGAGCAGAGCCTGGAGCTCTGACATACTCAAACAACACGCCACAGATGTGCCCCGACATGCAAAGAACACAACACAGACACACTCTGACACCTTGCAGACACATTCTAACATGCTATAGACATGCAATGTCATGCCACAGCCCCGGGGCATCTTCTCCAGGTGTCAGAGCATGAGGAGATGTATGGGATGTATGAGCCAGAGGGGATTACAGAGGTGGCAGAACACCCCCCCACACACCAAGGACATGCCTCGACATACCATGGACATGCTATGAGGGCACTGGGACATAGGAGGATGGAACTGGGACATAATGGGAGATCCTGAGGGCACTGGGACATATTGGGAGGGTATTGGGAGATAGAGATACTAGGGGTGGCATGCAACTCATAAGCAATAATTTTAAAATATTTAAAAGAAATGCTTTCTTTGCATTATTTGTTTTGCGAGCAAAGAAGCAGGAGATGCCAGCAAGCCCCAGCGCTCTGGAGGGACAGCTGGGCAGAGTGATCAGCCCAGTATCCTGCCTGGCACTGATGAAAATACACAGGGGAAGGGAAGCGGGGCCAGGCCCATTGGAGAACATTGCCCTTATTTTGTGCTGGACGCAGCACCAGACCCATGTGTGGTGAGTGCCTGAGGGTTGAGCTGGGCCTCTGCTCTCACCCCCCAGCCCCTTCCCCTGAGACCCCAACCTGCCGGCTCTCTCCCACACCCAGCGCCCCCAAGAGACCCCAGGCATCCGGCCACCCAACCCCCTGCTCTCCCCCCAGCCCCTCCCTGCACAAATCCCAGGGGTCCAGGCTCCCAGCCCCGTCCTCTCATCCCCAGGCCTCTCCCCTCCCAGAAGAGCCAAAGGTCTCGGGGGCTGTGTGTGCGTCCTCTACACACTTCCGTTGCATGTATGAACGTCGAGCCACTCGAGTCACAGGACACTGCACGTGCGTGCAGTTTCTGCGGTACTCTCTAAAAGTCACAAAACCGGGTGCTTGTTTCCTTGTCCATGTGCAGCAGAAACACATTTCTGTGCAAACACTGAACACAGGTCAGCTCTGCAACCAACACACACAGACACACCGACCAATTCCCTGACACACACACACACGCCAAGTCTCTCTCATACACCCCCAGTGTGTCTCTTACACACATATGTCTCTTCCACGCCCCCAACTATTTCTCTCTCTCTCTCTCCTTCTCTCTATCTCTCTCACACACGCACACACAGATGCACAGCCGTTTAGGGCTGGAAGGGCCCTGGTGAGATCATCGGGTCCATCGTCCTGCTCTGGACCAGAAAGACAGCGGGGATCAAATAACCCAGCGAGGTGTGCGTCCAGTCTCCTGTTGAAATCTCCAGGGCAGGTGCCTGCCCCACCCCGCTGGGAGACCAAATAATGTCCGCTAAGACCTGGACCCCTGAGGGCCCTGTTGCCCCACAGCTCCTACCTCCTTACCTCACAGCCGAGACTCCTCTCCTTCCATTATTTTCCATAGCAATACTCCAAGTTTCCAGGCTATACCCTCCGCATGGCCATGAGAACCCATGGCCCCATATCTCAGCCCATAGAGAACATGCACAGGCTGGCTACATCAGTGGTACCATTTACTTTTGTGCCAGGCCTGAATGCCAGTCCTTGGACCCAGCAGTGCAGGAATTGCTGAAATATCTGCTGTCCATCTTGGATGCGAGAGGTGGGATCACAGGGAGATTCAGGGTGGTGTAAAATTCCTGTCCCAGTGAGTGAAGCCCAGCAGGGGATGAGTATGGGGCGCAGGTCAGAAAACGCCGAGGGGGAGCTGGTGCTTCGTCAGCCCTAATCTGCAGTGAGACCGTGCCGAGCTGGGTGCTGTGGGGACGAGGCCCATGGGCGGGCCTGGCTGGAGCTGGCCCAGGCGTGTGTGTAGTTGTGAGATAACAACGGTCGGACACACAAGCACCCAGACATGCAGAGGGACAAGTCTGGGCTGCCGGGAAGGGAGGGCTGAGAACTGAGGCCCCAGACACCAGGGCATGGAGAAGTGATGGCTCCACGGTGACACCGACTCCCCCGGGAGGCTGCAATGAGACACCAAACACTCACCCAGAAAGGACCACGGCCCGGACTCCCCCTTGCTGCAGCTCCGGGCAGCCCCAGGGGTTTGGCCACTGGGGACAGCAGGGCTTGCCTGTGTTTGCCCTGGGTCCTGCTGCGGTGTCTCTCTTGTGTGAATCCTCACCTCACGATGTCGTCCAGCGTGTGCCAGGGCTCTTGTGCATTAAGAAGCCTGTCCCTGTCCTGAGATAACCATGGAGGAGAAGGGCAGCTGGGGAGGGACATCCTGAGACCAGATCCATCCCTGCTGGGTGATCAGGGCTAGCCCAGCAAACGGGCCCTTCCCCAAGCCATCCATCTCTCCCATCTTAACTCCCAGAAGTGTGATCTGTTTTAATGGCTATGCAGAGCCCTTTTCAACATTCGTACACCCACGACATGTTTCCCAGTCACAGCCCAGAGCAGGGCCCTTGTCCCGGGCATGGGGTCACACTGGTGTCTAGACAGAGCAGGACGGAGAGCTGGTGTCAGCCCTGGATGGAGCTGGGACTCCAGCAGCCTGTTTTCGCCGTGGCCGGGCTTGTGCTTAATCTAACTTCCCTCTGCTCAGAGGCCTCCCACCGCAGAGCAGCCCCTGCCAGCAGGCAGAGCCACTCAAGCCTCCGCCTGTTGCACACAGGGCTGCTGGCGAGCGCAGGGGCGGACTGGGGGTGCGGTGCGCTGGAGCACTCCCACCGGCTTTAATCACTGCTGCACCCCAAGTTTCAAACCAAGTGCCTGGCAGCACCAGCAGCACTTCTAGTCTGGCAGTGCTGAGGGAGTCAGTTCACTTCATGGATCCTTAAAATCAAGGAGATCCCTTTGAAAGTCTGGATTGGGCAGGTGTTAATGACACTTTCTTCTTATTGATTGGCTTGCTGTTCTACCAATCGAGCTAGTCTTTGTCCTGCAGTGCTGCAGTCGGTGAGCTACTTCTCCTCATGAAGCTCCTCTGTCACAGACCTGTACTTCACTCTTAACTCATTGCAGTGAAGTTATATTTGAGGTGGCTTCAGTCTGAGACTGCACAATACAGCCCCAGGCCCCAGCACGTTAGTAAAGCTTCTAGAGTATTTTTAATTGGAGGAACCAGTGTGGTGCTCTATATGTAACAATGCACCTGAGAGTCTGCACCCCTCTTCTCAAACTTGTAGGTCTGCCCATGCTGGCTGGTGGGAGCTGGTGCCCCTGGCTCAGGGGGCTGGTGCTACTTCCCCCACCTCTCTCCAGCCCGCTCCCTGCCTGGCTGCAGGGCAGAGGGGATGCCACTCCATGTGGGGACATCAGGGCGGTTCTGCCATCCCTCCACTAGCCCCATACACGGACCTCTGTTCTGGGCAGGTGGGGAGGTGTTTGGAGATGGGGTGTGGGGAGAGGGCAGAAGCAGGTAAAGGACCAGGGGGAATCCCTCAAACCCTTCCCTCCTTCTCTGGGCACCTGCTGCCTCCAAATGTGTGGAGGGTTTGAGATCCCTGAGCTTGGTGTGTGACCCAGTGGCTGGCTTGTCCAGCTGCAGAAAGTTGCTCTCTGCCTAGCGCAGGGGTGGGCAATGTTTTTGGGCAAAGCACCAAAACCCCCCACAAACTCTACTTGTAAGATATTGGGGTGCCAGGGGCAGGTCACATGGGAACCGAAATGTGCCCAGTCCTTGTTGCGGCAGTACAGACCTAGCCCCTTCCCCACCGTCAGCCTTGAGGCACTCGTGCCAAGCAGAATGCCATAAAGTGCCACACTCTGGCACCCGTGCTGGGATTGCTACCCCCTGATCCAGCTTGTAGGGGCCATCCGCTAGCCATATTTCCACAGAGCTGGGGTGCACCCGGGGTGACAACACATGCCTTCAGGTCAGGGCCATCACAGCTGACAGTTATCCTGTAAAGTGAGGACAGTTATGCAGGGGTTGACAGGGGAGAAATGAAGGGGACAGCCCTGTGACAGGCTGGTTCCTGCCCAATGGCTTGAGGTCCGGGCTCACTTCCCTCGTCTGGGTGCTGGACCCAGCTCTCTGTAATGCCTGGGAAGGCTGATGGACCCCGTTAGTGTCACGATGGCTCTAAGGGACTGTGTGGGGTTTCAGTAGCTCCCTCTGTCACAGGCCTGCTGAGAACCTGTGATCATCTTCTGTCCTTGTTGGTCCTAAGCGTTGCCTCCAAAGCTGTCGTCCTCTCTGGGCAGAATAGCACGTGGGTGGCCTGGCACAGGTGGCACTTAAGGAGGGGGAACTGGAGCAACAACTGGGACAGTCATGTTTTGAGTCACTGGTTGCAGCATGGGAAATTCAAATGAATTGAAATTTAAAAACCCTGCAGCATGGTGAAGGCACGCTGCAGAGCGCATGGATTGCATGCACTGCTTCCTATGTGTTCATGAGTCAGGGGTCATTTCTCATCTCTGCTCCCCTGTCTGTGAACAACCTGTCTCCCCAACCTTTCTCCTCCCTACTGCTATTGCTCCCCTGTCCTCATCCCTCCTTTTTCTCCACTCAGTTTAATTCTTCCATTAACTTTCCCCTTGCCCCCGTGACCCCTCCTCTCTCTTCTTAGAAGCTGACTTACTGGAAATCTGCTGCTGCGCTCAGGTAGGCACCACCCAGGATCAGCCGAGCCTGAACGGAACAGGAAGAACAATCAGCAGAAGACGGGGCCGTGCAGCCTCAGACCCTCCAGGACAGGACATGGATGAGGAGGCCACCTGCTCTGTCTGCCTGGATCTCCTGAAGGAACCGGTGACCATAGGGTGTGCGCACAACTTCTGCCGAGCCTGCATCACCCGATACTGTGAGGACACTGTCCGTGGCTCAGGCGACGCCGTCCCCTGTCCCAGCTGCAGAGCAGAGTTCCAGATCGGGAGCTTCCCGGTCAACACTCAGCTCAAAAACCTGGTGGAGAAGATTAAGGAGCAGAGTCTGAAACCAGGAAAGGAGCAGATGGAGAATCAATGCAAGAAGCACAGGGAGAAATTCAAGCTCTTCTGTGAGGAGGACGGGGAAGCCATCTGTGTGATCTGCAGGGAGTCCAAGGCTCACCGCCATCACACAGTGCTCCCCATCCAGGAGGCTGCCAACGATTACCAGGTAGGTGACACCACTGACCCGAGAGAGCCCATGGCACAGACACACACTTACCTGGCAGGAACAACACCATGTATTTGGGTCCAAGAATGCAGTTTTCCTTAAGCGTTCCTGGGGATAACCGATCATACAATCATAGAATCCTAGAAGTAGGGTCGGAAGGGACCTTGTAGATCTTCAAGTCTGACCCCCTGCCTGGGCAGGAGGAAAACTGGGCTCAAATGACCCCAGCCAGGTAGGCATTGAGCTGCTTCTTAAAGACCCCC
>NW_005843990.1:9181-12479 GCF_000455745.1 Alligator sinensis | reverse complement strand
TAGCCCTGCCGACCGTGACCTCGCATTGTCGGCCCATGATGATCTTGGAGTCAGTGATGACTCCAAGATCCCTTTCTGCCTCTGTGCTCTCAAGAAGGGAGTTTCCCATCTTATAAGTGTGTTGCCGGTTACTACTGCCCAAGTGCAGCACCCTGCACTTGTCTGTATTGAAACTCATGCTGTATTTGTTAGCCCACCCTTGCAACCTATCCAGGTCTTTCTGCAGTCTTTCCCTCCCTGCTAGCGTGCCCACCTCACCCCAAATTTTGGTAGCATCAGTGAATTTGAACAGGTTGCTTTTCACCCTGTCGTCCAAATCACTGATAAAGAAATTGAACAGCGTGGGCCCAAGGACCGAGCCCTGGGGGACTCCGCTGCTCTTCTCCTGGCCTGGTTTAGTACCTGTCGAGGTGTTGGGGCTTAAAGCCCACTTCATGGAAATGGGAGGCTCCTCCCTAGCTTGCTCCTGAGCCCATATAGCTGAGGGCAAGCAAAACTTGGGGGCAACCAAACCCCAAGCCTCCAGGCTTGGGCTTGCACGTAGGCTGCCTGCCAAAAGACTTGGAAATATCTGAAGCCCCTGGTGGTGGGGGTGCAGGATGTTTGCCGACTGTAGGGACACTTATCGTTCTGGACCGACTCATGGGTTTGAACTTGATTTGGCTGATTTGGCGTGGAACAGGAAAAAGTTCTTTAAAACTAAACCAAACAAAACCAAACCAAACACTGGCAGGAGACATACCATGATTGGTTTCAGCCAAGGTGCTTGTACTTACCAGGAAGGGGTAACCCCCGCCTCCTTGGCCTGGAATGACTTAGTGTAGTCTGCAAATGCCTCCCAATGCAAGGATCTTCACTACAAAACTCACCTTGATGGGGTACAGCTCTTGTTCTTCCCTTTAGCTTGCTCCTTCAGCCTTTTGGGGAAGTGAAATTAGTGGGCATCTGAAGTCCAAGGCCTCTGGGCTTGTGGCTTGCAGGTAGGATGCCTGCCATGGATTTGGCAGTATCTGCGCCGCAAGCTGAAGTGTCTGCAAGGGAGGGCACTTGCCAGTGGTAGTGTCACATGGCCATGAATGCTTGAGCTCTGCTTAGCTGGTAGAATTCAGAACTGATTTGGCCCAAGAGAGAAAATTAACTAACTGTGGTGGGCCAGTATGGGTTGTTCCTGCACTAACCCTCCCACCTCACTGTGCCTGACCAAAAACCACGCTCTGAGCATCTCCCCTGGGGCACCTACATCCAGTTAACCCCCTTCCTGGAGCCCACCTGGAAGCCTGGGGAACCGCCGACACCACCTGGACTCGGGCCTTTGTGAGGGCTGTGTGCCACCAAGGGTACACAGACCCTGAAGACCTTGGGGTTACTTAACCCACTGTGGGCTTTTGGGGTGTTTTCTTCATACAGGAGGAAAGTAATGTAACCCAAGGGTGTGCCCTATTCTCAATTGGACGGGATGGGTGGGCAGGAGGGGGGGGCTCTGAGAGGGAAGCCAGAATTTCGAGCAGATCCTTCTTTCCTCTGTCGAGTTAGCCCAAGCCCAAAACTCTTACCTATATACAATTTATTGAGTTATAATATACATAAAAATAAAACTAAATACCAGGTACATATATTTACACAGTGAACCCTAACCAATAACCAAGGTCAAACCCTAACATTTCAATTACAAAATATAAGGCTCAAACATGAACAACCTTAATAACATTCATTTCCTTAATATAGTCCCTGGCCCATGGCAAGAGGTAGTCCTTCTTGCAATGGGGTCCCTTGTTGTGGGGGGGGGTGTCCAGGAAGCACCAGGGGCCCCTCCCCTTGGGGACTTGACTCGGGGCGGAGGGTGCTGCTTACCCAGCCCCTTCTCTGGGTTTGCTCACCCCAAACATCTTTCCCCTGTGGGATGCAAGGGCCTAAAGACTCACGCTCCCTCAGGTGGTGGAGGTCAGGGCGCAGCTCGACGGGGTCTCCTCTGCTGGAGTGCCTCAACAGGCCTCTCCCACGCCGCTGGGCTCCTCCCCACCCTGTGCCCAGCTCTGGGCACCAAGAGCTCTGCTCCTCCACCACTGCTGGCTTCTGGGTGCTGGGGCTCATGCTGCAGCACTACTAGTTCCCCATATCCTGGCTTTGGCACCAAGGGCTCTTTTAGCACAAGCCGGGCCCTTCAGGCTCCGTCTGTCTCTCCTCACACTGGGTGGCTAACCCAAGCAGTCTCCACTGCTCCGTGGCTCCCAAGGTTTGGGTCCATGCACCACCCTGCACACCATGGGACCTGGCTGCTTGCTGGGAGATGGGGCCTGAGCTGCTTCACTGTGGCCCCCAAGGCCCTGCTGGGGGTGCAGGCTTGAGCTGCTGCTTCCAGCTCCCAAACCCTGGTCTCCGTGCACTAAACTGTGCCCCGTGATGGGCCCGAGCAGCCTCAAACTGCTCCCTGGGCCGGGTCTCTGTGCACCGTCCCATGTGCCGCCAACAGCCCGAGCGGTCTCGCAGCACTCCCAAGGCTGCTCCTCCAGTGGCAGCTTCAGGAGCCTTGGGCCTATTGCCCGCTGGGGGAGGCTCCCCAGGCTTTCTCAGCTCTGCTCTTCTTGAGTCCCTCACCACACCTGGGCCTCCTGCTGGGCACCCCGCTCCTTTTATAGGCTCCAGGCTCCGCCCCACATTCTTCCCGACCTGTCAGTGCACAGTCTGCAATCAGGTCCAGGGCACCTCTTCTCCCCCTCCCCCAAGGAAACGGGCGTGACTTTATTTCTCCTGCTGCCTCCTGATTGGTGGATGGGCCCCACCAATCAAAACAGCAGGATCTCAAGCCCAAGACTCAACCCAAGCTCTGAAGGGTGAGCCTGCTAGAGTAAAAACCCAAGCCCAGCTTAGCCAGCCTAGCACAGTCAGCTGCCAGGGCTGGTGCGAGGTGGCTTCTACAGGGTGCCACAGCTGCCCTCGGGGCACGTCCTGTGCTGAGCCCCAACTTTCTTGGGGTCAGCACTCTGTGCCAAGTCTCTGGGCCCCTTGGCCCTGTCCTGCAGTGTGTCCCATCCCCCTGGGATCCCTGGCCCAGGGTGTGGCTTCCCATTTTAGGGCAACCCCTGGCCTTTTAACCCGGCTCAGCCCCCTGAATCCTTGGCTCTGCAGGGCTCTTGTCTCCTGCCTCTAGAGAGTGTCCCTCAGGCACCGCTGTGGCCTCCTTTCTGCCTCTGACAGCAACACCTCACCCCCCAGTGCTCTGCCAGCTGCAGATCCCTGCCAGGTCCCAGCCACCTCCTACCTCTAGGTTCCCGCCTCTCCTGCAGCTCCTCAGGCACGT
>NW_005843990.1:6321-9073 GCF_000455745.1 Alligator sinensis | reverse complement strand
GAGCCACAGCCACTGCCTGCTCCCTGCTGCCCTCTCATCCCTCCTGGGTGCCCCTGGGTGCATGTTGTTCTGCAGCTGCCCTTTGCCCTGCCGCCTACCTCGGTGCAGCCCTCCGGTGCTGCCTCCCTACCTCTTAAGTAGCAGGGATTAGAGGTCCCTGCTCCAGGAGGCATCGCTGCTTCCTTCTCAGCCGTGGTGCTGCTTTACTGTACGCTGGAACCGTCACCGGAGTACGGTGTTTGTGCTTGGGAAGTCCCTCGTTAAACCAGCTGTTCTGCTGTTTCAATCTTCCCCCCACAACCGGGGTTTCCAAACCAGATTGTGTCAGACTAATCTGAGATGCGCCTCTGATAACATAACACACTGAACAGGGCAACGCAGAGGGCTGATAGTATTTCCTCCATACAATACAGCTTGGGATATGACACACAAATTGTTTTTGAAAGGCAGAATAAAGATAAAAGATCATTTCCTGTAGCAAGTAACAGAGGAGCAGCAGCCTGGGAGCAGAAACTGCTCCCTCTTCTGCTCCAGTGCAGATCTGACTTTCACGTCTGCTCAGCAGAAACTCTTCTTACCACATTTCTCACATATAATGCACACTACAATTTCCTGCAGCTAGTGTTGAGGGGAAAAACTATGTTTTATGTGAAAAAGTATGGTAATTTTCTAGATTTAAGTGAAGTGTTTCATCATCTTATGGGATATAACTGGCGTAACTGGAGGGGACAGGGATCATTGCTACACTGTTCGGTAGCTCAGGAGCTGTCTCGGAGGGAGACGGCAGCATGACCTGTGCAGATGGGAACGATGTGGCTGGAGCAGGAGGTGCCCGGAGGGCCCTGGAGTGTGCAGAGCAGGGGACTAATCCTGTTCAACAATCCCGTCTGTCACCTTGGCATTGGACTGAAACCTGGCTTATAAAATCTCTGGTTGACACGAAATTGGGCGGAATTGAGTCCAGATCCACACTGAATGGCTGCAGAACTGCCGAGGTTTAAGGAATCGGTCTCCATGCCCCGGGATTCTCCTGCTGGAAAGGATTTGGTTGATCATAGTGCGTAGATGCCAAAGCCTCCAAATCCACATTACTTCAGAGTTGGGAATGATTTTCTCACCTTTTCCCAGAAAAAACCAATCTCCTCTGGACTATAGTTTGCTGGACTGTAAGCAGGCACTCACAGTTTGAATTAACAGACCAGTCCCAGGTGTCTCAAATGCTGCATTTCAGCCTAAGAGCCTGCACACCGAGTGCTTGTGCAGGATGCTGCAGGTCAAGCCAAGTGAAGGACTGTGGGGGTAAGAGGGGACAGAGCATCCTCTGGTAGGAGCATGCGGCAGCCACCACTTCTGTTGTCCAGGTCTCCACCTCCAGTTCCCTTCGATCTCACCTCCTGTGCCTTGTTGTTAAGAAAATTGAAGAGAGGTCAGATGATAGGAGGAGGGCTAAGATCTGCCTGCATGAGAACCGTCCTCTTCACAGGGCTCTTTCCACTCCTGCATCCTGTTCCTTTCTACTCCCAGCCCGGTATCAAAATGTGTAGCCTTACCTTACCCCTGGGATCCTGAACCCCTCAGTCAGCAATTGCCACTCGCTCTGCTGCCCCAAGCCTTTCGTAGGGTACCTCAATCAGTCCTCAGTCTATTCATTAAGTCTGCTTACTGGCTGCTTTATTCCCCAAAGCCGTGGAAGTTCAGTCAAACATCAGTGGAATTCATTGTCTCCCATGGTGCACGGCATCGCAATTACTTATCAGTGAATTCAACACTCCCCCATGTGTATAAAGATGATGAACTGGTTGTCACTAAGTCCCCCTGCTTGACTTAATCCACAGGAGGCTAATTCATGATTAGTCACCAGCCTCCCTTGATTCCCCCCAAGAATAAATTAATTATCTATCAATTCCTCATTTAATTCTTGATGAATTTCAGTCCCACCCAATCCATGGCTAAGCACTTAATCATCAATGAATTCAATCTTCCTTGGTTAACTGAAGATCAGCTAGTTATTCCCGAATTTATGAGTCTTCATCCTTCACACTAATTACATTAACTGCCCTGCTTCTTCTCTCTAATTGATGCATGAAGTGCCACTCTCATACAATCCTTCCATCATTTTAGAAACAGTCTGGCACCACTCACTCCAAGTCTGTCACCTTTCTTCCCACCATCAAGTCCCTCTTCTCCAGCCTGGTCTCACTCACTGGCCTGGTCCTGAGCTTTCCTGTCATCCCAGGCAACCTCACAGGAGTCCCAGCTCTGCGTCTCCACGTGCAGTGCACAGCATTTCCAAAACCAGCCGTGCGTTCCCATCACTGGGAGTTGTGTGCCGGGTCCTTGTTTTTGAGCCCACTGGAGCTCTGAGGGACCCTTAAGAGCTGGCTCCCTCCATACATGACTGTGTGCAACAGGGAACCTGCTCCTTTGTCCCCGACAGCACATGGACCCTTTTTCTGGGTGCTCCCGTGGCCACGCAGCCCCATTGGACTTTTCCGAGTAGGTCTGCCCTCGGACCCTGCCCTGCCAATGTTTCTTGCCTGGCACAAGGATGGGAGCTGGCTCTGTTACAGGGGCCGAGCTTTGGTGTAGAACAAGCATCTGGAGGAGACCAGAGGGGATGTGGAGATGGACCAGGTGTAGGAAATGCAACAGGGCCTTGGTCCAGGGCAAAGCCTGTGTGCTGCAGACCTGCCCCCTTCCAGCCGCCCACCCCTCCTGCCCCAGCGGTAACCAAGCCTGTTTTGCAAACTGA
>NW_005843990.1:5813-6290 GCF_000455745.1 Alligator sinensis | reverse complement strand
GAACCCCCAGGGTCAGACACCTCGGGGACGTTTCTGAATGGCAGTCTTGGCCCAGCCTGTTGAATGGATTAGTGTCAAGATGAGTGGGGGAGCAGGGCACGTGGGTGCAGGGCATTCTGGGAAATGCACTTCTGTCGAGGGGCAGCAGCTGGAATTTGCTGGTGCTGGAGGGCAATGTTGCACCATTTTTTTTTGCTGCTAAATAACAGAAGGTTTTTGCCTGCTCATTACGTGTGTCTGCAGAGCAGCACTGAGGTGACTTCTCCCTCACAGCAGAGTTTCAGCTGCGTCTTGTACCCGGGGCCAGAGCCCCTGAGCCAGAGCCTGCAAAGAGGGTTCAAGAGGAGCGGGGATGGGGGCTGCCCTGGGCACGGTCCTGGCCAGTGACTCTGCTGGGTTTCTGGTCCCGGGGCCCCAGAGCCCCACACACGGCTGCTTCTGCTGCTTGCTTTCCCTGCACATTTACTGATCCCGTAT
>NW_005843990.1:2170-5739 GCF_000455745.1 Alligator sinensis | reverse complement strand
ATCCTCTGAGGAAGGAGCTGGAGAGGGCCCTGGCGATGGAGTCCAAGGAGAAGGACAGCACCGCGGCGTGGAAGGCAGGTGCCACTTTGTGTCCTCAAGAGCTCATCCCCATGCAGAGCTGGCAGTGCGGGGTGGGGGCAGCTGTAAGATTTGCCCCCTCAGGGGCGGTGTGCCATGGAGGGAGCTCTTCCTAGGCATCAGGGGGATGCTGCGGTCTGGGGGAGAGCTGGGACCAGACTGGGCTGAGGTGCTGCCAGCTTAACCCCTTCCTTGCCACTCTTCCAGGGGAGTACAGAGTCACTGCTGCTGGCCTGGATGACATACTTTACCTCCCATAAAATGGGCCACACGCTGCAAGCTGGAGCCATGTTTGCTCCCAGAGCTACTGCAGTTTCTGCACACCCTGAAGCCCATGTCCTAAAACCCATGTCTCTGTCTTTCCCCACTGTCCCAGGGGCTCTGGGCACCGCAGCAGGATTTCCATCACATCAGTGTTTCAGTTTCTGTGAGATTCTTC
Source organism: Alligator sinensis (assembly GCF_000455745.1). Taxonomy (NCBI): domain Eukaryota; kingdom Metazoa; phylum Chordata; order Crocodylia; family Alligatoridae; genus Alligator; species Alligator sinensis. Next base: position 5,222 of record NW_005843990.1, on the reverse strand, counting down.
TAGCAGTTCTCTAAAGTCTAAAAGTCTCACATCACGATGGCCATCACTGAGCCAGAGGAGGACTGGTGCAGAGCCCTTCCTGCGGTGCCCTGGGGCAGGGCAGGCTGGGCACTCTGCATTATGCTGCCCTGCGGGGAACAGGGCAGCGTAATGAAGGGAAAGGGGCATGAAGGGAAAGGGGCTCTGGAGTTTGCTGTTCCCCATCCCAGGGCCAAGGGGGAGGCAGTGCTTGTTGCCCTGCCCTGGGCCCATGGACAGGGGCTTCAAGGCTCCCCAGCCTGGGGCAGCTCTCACAGGGGCAGAGGTAATGGTTTGTGGGACTGGTGCGGGCTCGTTCTTCAGCCCTGCAGTCCCTTCCTCACGTGTCTCTTGTTACGTTCTGTGCTTTTCCTGGTTCTTGGGCTGTCCTTTCAGGATCTTCCACTTTCCCCACCCTGGAAGGGAGCAAGCCACTGGCAGAGGAGCCTGTCTCCTGTGGAGGACCACTTTATTCTAGCACTTGATCTCCTTGCAACAAAATCTCCAAATTTATCTCCTCCACATTATCTAAAAGGAGAAAAAAAAACCTCGACATCCTTTGGGATGAGAACTGATGAGCAGAAGTTGTTTTATTTCTTTTTGATCCTCTCTCTTCCTGAATTGCCCCCTGTAGTCCCAGGTAGTCCAGCAGACATAGTAAGTCTCTCACAGACTTTGTGTCTCTAATTTTTTTTAATGATCAGAATGGACATACACAGTAACCACAACCTTCAATTCACAATTAAAAAGTTAAATAGTTTAACAGATATTTTTCACATCAGAAAATATCCATAATTTTGAAGCAGCTCCTTGGACACTTCAAAAGATTGATTAAAATATTAATTTACATAACCATAATACTCCAGACTTGTCAGAAATGCACTGAGAACAGCTAGAGTCCCTCGAAAGCGCTAATAACTCAGTGCACTGTCTCACCTAGCCCAAACCCCTATACTTCTGTTGCGTTACAGATCTGCGCACGCTGATCTCGGAGATAGAGGAGAAGAGCCGGCAGACACCTGCTGAGCTGCTGAAGGTGAGCGTGTGCTGCTGATCTGCCCCTCAACGCTGCTGCCGTCTGGCACAAAGCAGCCTTCGGCCTGGACCCCAGAACTGGTGGAAACTGAGCCAAGATTCAGGTGAGAGATTCCATCAGTCTGGAGATCTTCCAGGTTGTACTGGGAGGAAATTCTGATTTGGGAGAAGTGCCAAGTTATTAGTCATGAAGGCTTCGTACAGACATGAACATAAAAAAGGGCTGTACTGTAAGTAATGTGCCCCTGCACTGAACCCAGCGCATCCCCAGAAGAGGCATCGCATTAGTTGGACCTGGCTTGCCCAATATCTGTGTAGATTGGGCACTTCAGTGGGACTTTTTTGGAGCTTTTCTCTGATATTTGATTTAATCCACTATATATTAAAGCACCAAAAAGCCTTGCTGAAGTGCATGATCTATACAGATGCTGTGAAGTGAGGACAAAATAATGTGCTGCCTCTTCCAGTAAAACACAGGGTTTTTTGGGATTTTTAATCATTTCAGTCAGCATCCCAAAATGGACAGGATATCACATCTGGAGGTAGCGCAGGAAATCACATCTGGAGGTAGCCATGCAAATGTTCAGAGCAATGTAACGCTGAGACAGAGGTGACAGCAAAGAAAGGGTTCATCACACCTTGGCTGCACCCTAGTGCACCAGGCAGAGCCAGACTTAGGGATTTTCAGACAGTGAAGAAATGGATGCACATAGAACAGACAAGTCATAAACTCACTGAACGTTGGTACAGATGGTTTCCCCCAGCAAGGGAATATTCACTATTACCCTCATCTTTCCCTTTCTAGGATGTGAAAAGGACCTTGGACAGGTGCTGTATCTTCCCCTTCCCCCTCCCATTACATTCCATGTGGAAGAGCTGGGCTGAGCAATGATGGGGGATATGTTCCTCTTAGGAGCAAGGATGTGAAGCTTCAGGAAGCAAAAGCTGTTTCTACAGAGCTGAAGACCCCGTGCAGCATCCCAGGGATGGTGGAAATGCTAAGGAAATTCAGAGGTACATTGCAGCACATGGCAGGTCATTGGCAGCAGCAAGAGCCGTGCTGAGCGCACTGGGGGATGTAGCACGCACAGCACAGGGGATGTGACTGCCGTGTTGGCAGAGAGACTCTGCAGTCCTGCAGCGGTCTGCTCAGCCCAGGTCCAAGAGTCTCTTGATCGGCGAGGGGAAAAGTCCCATTTGTAATTTCCATGCAGGGCACGGCTGGGTCACTCCAGTGGGGACAGGGGAAGTTGGAAACAGGGAAATGGTCAAAAAGGTGGATCCCTGTTCCTGCTGTGGGAGGAAGGAGTTAATGCCAGGATCAGGGCTGGACAGCAAAGTGCCGGTGCACTGAGATTATCCTCTTCCATGTGCCCCAGGCCCAGTTGCTGCCACTCAATCTCCTGGTTCAATCTCTGGGTTAATCTCTAGTATCCCGTGTCTGTCAACTCAAGGACAAGGGCTGAAGGGAAATCTGGGCCTCTGCATGCAATGGGGAAGGTCCCACAGTGTCCAACAGCCTGCAGTCCCTGGGCCCTGTAGTGTGGTGCACCCTACAGTACTCAAGGGAGCTGAGCACCACCACAGGGATCCCCTGGGTGCCATCCTGCCCATTCCCAGGGCTGGGCACAGGCCCCCAGTGCAGGCATATGACGCAGCAAGAGGCTGCTTCCTGCTCTCCATTGCCAGCTCCTTTCCAGATATGTTTGGCCCCTACAGCAGGATCCTCCAGGCTTCCTCTTCCAGCCCCATGGCCAGCCCATCTCTCCCTGCCTGCTGCTTGCTACTCCCCGCACCTTGGGGCTTTCTGCCCTGCACACACTCCCTGCCCTGGATGCAGCTCAGTCCCTGCCCTGTCACTTCCTTTGAATTCAGATCCTAGGGAAACTTCTGTCCTGCCTCAGGCATTTCGTACAATGCCTTCAGGCTTTCAGTCCTGATGTCTCTCATGTCAGCTCTGGCTCCACAGGCGGGCAAAGGTCCAGGGAGGTGATGCTTC
>NW_005843990.1:0-1592 GCF_000455745.1 Alligator sinensis | reverse complement strand
CGGGATGACTGCATGGCTAATGGCTCCCCTTCTTCCTGGCCCGGGCCTTTAAATAACCTCTCTGACCTCAGCCGCCCGGTCCAATCGAAGCTGCCAATGCTGGCCACAAGCCGACCAATCTACCAAGCATCCCTGGCTACCTGGGCTGGTGAGCGGGACTCCCCCACAACCTCCCCAGGTGACCAGAGCATCCGCCTCCCAGGCAGCAGGCTTTTGTCATGTAGGCAGGGAGGGAAATCCCCGCCCTGAGGGATTCAACACCAGCCTCTCACGCTGGCAGAGACAGACCTCTGGAGAGGGGCACCCACTGTGGCATTTCTGCCACAAAGCGATCCCTACCCTGAGGCAGCAGGAAGGGCAAGTGGTCCAGATGTCAGCCTCAGCCAGGCCTGGCAGGCATTGGCTTGCCCAGGGAGTGCAGACAGGGGCCCGCAGTCCCCAGCCCCCTCCGGGTAGCAATGAACACAGACTCAACTGGCAGGTCCCAGCCTGGTCTCTGCAGCTGTTTCCTGCCCGCGATGGTGCAAAGCAGCAGCCAGTGCAGTCCTGCCCACACAGAGCTGCAGCTCAGCAGCTGGTTTCACGGGGGACTGGGTTTGGGGGAGTCAATACATCCGTTCTTAAAGGGGCTTTCATGCCCCAGCTCAGTCCATGGTGTGGAGAGGGCCTGAGGCTTTCCTGAATGGGGCAGGCTTGGCAGGGAAATCTGGGGTGTCTCGCTTACCTTGCCCAGAGCTGTCACCTTCTCCATGTGTGTAAGACAAGCCTGGAGTCAGGCTGAGTGTGGGCAGGGCCTGGCCTGGGCCAGTCTGCATCCAGAGTGGGGTGTAAGAGCTCCAGCCCTGCGGGGACCCCCCAGCCCTGCCTGGATGAATGATTACTGAGAGTGAGGACAGGGGACAGTGGAGGCACTCCTTGGGCTCTGGGCCATGCTCTGGCGGCACTGTGTGCACCAGGAACACGCAAATGTGGTAGAAACAGGTGTGCAGAGATCACAGCCCTAGGGGTACACTGGAAGGGACCAGTAAGATCTCCAAGTCCAGTCCCCTGTCATGGGCAGGAGGGAATTACACTCAAATGAGCTCCAGGATGTGCTTGCCCAGCCTCTGCTTGAACACCTCCAGGGATGGCCATTGTACTACCTCTGCTGGGAGTGTGCTCCAGACCATAGTTACCTATACGGAAAAAAGTTTTTACTTACGTCTATCCTAAGGTTTTCTCAACTAGCTTGTGCCCATTGGACCTTGCTCTCCCAAGGGGTGACTTGCATGCACAAGCCCAGACCATCACCATCCCTTGTGGGTCACAGGAGCCTGGACCAGACTGACCATGGGGGGGGCCTGCACTGGGGCAGTCTGCACCCAGATCAGGGTGCAAGATTTCTCACCCTGCAGGGATCCCCCAGCCCTGCCCTGATCCTGCCTGGTTGTTGAGAGTGAGCAGGGGCTGTGGGGTGGCGGGGATGGAGAGCACACACGCTGCCTGGGGCTGTGAGCCAGTCCCTGCCAGTTCTGTATATGCTGGGGGTGCCTGGGCATGGCTGTAGGGGAGTTGTGCAGTGCACAACAGGGGACAAATCCCTCTGGGAGGAG
>NW_005843989.1:6817-23898 GCF_000455745.1 Alligator sinensis | reverse complement strand
GGCATTTCTGCCACCCTGAGATAGAGAGGACCCTACAGCTAGAGGAGAGGGAAGAAAGGGAAACACAACACAGCACAACAGCTGTTGGCAAGATTGAGGAACGGATTCTGCCTTCTCACTCAATACACATGTTCATGGACTTAGCTGAAAAAGGGTTTGGGAACTTGAGGTGGGTTTAGGCACCTAACTGAATATTGCAACCTTGAAAACCGTGTTCATGTGCTACCAAATCCTGGAGCTGTTTAAACTCTGGAGGTGCCTTGCGTTTTTACACTACAGCTCTCTAAGCAATTCTGCTTTCACAACTGTCTATAAAGGTGCCTGTCCACGTGACACCTGTCCTGTTTCCACATTACACTTTTCCTGTGTCCACATCACAAAAATTGCCATTAAGCTAATCACGTCTGTGTATCCACATTCTCAGTTGATAATTATTGTTTTAGGGGGGGGTTTTCATGGTAAAACCTCCAACACATTTCATTTTTAGCTCCTGAATTTCTTCCACAAGGGTTATTTTCATCATTTTAAATTTGTAACGTGGATCTGACTTATCCCCGAACCAGAATTTTCCCTGCTTTGCAGCTATTGCGCCGCCCGGTACCGCATGGGTTCACTTGTAACTCCGTGGAAATCCATGGAAGATCATCTTGTTTCTCCTGCACTGATTCAGCCGGATGCCAGGTGCTACTCTTGCAATGTTTTACTGATTATTTCATTGCTTATTTTAGATTAATAAAAGATGAGATTTACAAAAATACCATATTCTGCCTTTTTGCATGCACCTCGCTTCTGGCTGTCCTTTTCCCCGCTGTGCTGCTGCCACTTATCAGAGGTGGCCAGCCTCAGCTGCATTCCACCCGGGCCCCAACCTTTGTTTCTTCCTGCTCCTGCCCGGAGTTGGGGGCACCCCCGCATTGCCCCGAACAGTGCCACTATCCTCCACCCCTGCTGTGCTGCTGCTTATCCCAGCGAGCCGGCCGGACAGACTGCCAGAGCCAGACAGCTCTGCAGCTACCTCGATAATGGTCCTATGCTCAATCAGGGTCCAGCACTTCCTGCTTATACCCCGACTTGGTGAGAGTCTCACCTTATCCTTCACTCACCAGACACCATCTGTCAGCTCCATGGACTCTGCACACATGCTGTGTCCTTTTGTCATCTCCATTTCCTGAGCCTGGGAGATCCAGGTCTTCCCCTTGTTCCAGCTGGGCAAGGATGTCAGGTTTGGGAATGGGAAATCCTACGCAGTGAGGGACAAATCAGGCAGATCAGGACATGCCAGGGGTTGGACTACAGATCACAAAGAATATTCCTGGAGAATGGGGATGGATGGGGACATGGCAAGGAGTGCCTGGGGAGAAGCAGATGTCTGCAGGGCCGAGTTGCACCCTAGCAGGAGTTCTCAGGATTTGACTCGGACACAACTCTGGGGTTAGCCCCCTGTTTTGAAGCCTGGACCCTCCCCATGCATGGAGGGGAACAAGGCCTGCATGCATGGGAACTAATATATGCATCGCAGTTATAGTTTTGACTCCTCATTCCCAAGATGAGAATAAGATGTTTGTCTCTCATGAGATCTGTGGGTCCCGTGACCCTGAAAGACAAGTGATCGGGTTAGACCCTGAGAGATGCACGTCAAAGACCCCACAACTTCCAATACCCAAGGGAAGAGACATCTCATACCCAGCGAGGTCACAGTCTCCTAATTCTCCTGCATGACATCCCTGCAGAGAGCTCTCTAACTGGGATCCAGCAGAGCCCACTGCCCCTCCGTGAAATACATACACCGCCACCTCCTCGTATGTCACCAGCCCCAGGACCAACAACAGCCCCGCTCTCAGCAGCGGCAGCCCCAGCCCCCTGCTCACGAGGGAGGAAAGCCAAGAAAATGGAAGCTCTGGATGGGGCAGAGGAGCAAATCCCCCACTCCCACCCCACTCAGACCAGCCACGAGGCCTCAGTAGGAGGCCAGACACTGAATGGGCCTGTCCTGAAGACAGTCCCCCAGGCTGAATCTGCCCTAGCAGGTTTGTCGCATCATATCTCCCTCCCTTCCTCACCCCCTATATCCCTGCTGTATAAATGCACCAGCAGCTCCTTGGCAATGCCCAACCTGGGCCACCTCCATCCCAGCCATTTCTCTTCCCTGTCTCCCAGGAGGATGGCCTCACCTAGAAGGGAAAGCAGCCGTCATTCTGCAGCCTGTCACGGTGAGAAGGGAGACTGGAGAGGTCTCCGAGAAACCTTCAGCTCTCGTCACACGCCGACTCCCCCAAGGCTTTCTCCCTGAAGACAGACTGAGCTTGGACGCACCAGAAAGTGCCTGGTCTCTATATCTCAGTACAAACATGACCCCTGCCTACAGGACCATGCCCACCAAAACAGCGTTAAAACCTTCCACGCCCAGAGAGGCTGAGTCACTGTTAACAAGGAAGATCTAGTAATCTGTGTCCCGAGGATAGCACATCTCACTGAAGAGTGGGACTGTGGCTGAGGAGGAGACTGGCTTTTCCTCCCTCTGCTGCTCTTCACTGTGTCCCCTGTGACAGCTGAAAAGTGTGTCTGTGTGATAAAGGTGCTTGCTGAAGGCCCTGTGAAGATTAGACCAAGTGTGTTTCTGTATTTGTTTAGATATTAAGCTATCTGTTGTTGCTAAAAGTCTAATTAAAGTCTAAGATATAGTGAGGCCTTGTATAAGTAAGGCCTAGTAAATTTAGCAAAGCCTTGAAGTAGTAAAGCCCTGTGGCGCAGTTAAAATTACCTTATCAAAGGAATGCAAGGCTTGTACTGCTGTTGGTCAGTCTAAGGACAGGTGGAGTAAAAGGAATCTGAGTGGTTGTACGTTATCAGTATCATTCAGAAGCTATAAATGAGCTGGAATATCTGGAAACCATTCAGAAGGAAGATACAGCTCTGTGAAAAGGATTAGTTAGCTGTTGCCTGATCAGTGGGCCCGCGGACCTCGAGGAGCCCAAGGACTGCATTCCAGGGTCCTTCCCGGTACCCCTCGGACAGCGCTGTTCAGGGACTCCTGACTTCGCTGAACTTTGTGGAAAGAGAAGCTTGCTGTGTATCAGACATCAGAGGGGACTGCCGATAAGTTGCCGACGTGAATTGCTTTTGTCTGTCATTGTTTGTCTTGTTACTACGCGTAGTCGTGTTTTTGTTAAGTCAATACATCTTTCTTACCTCTCTACCCCTGGCCATACTCTCAATCCCAAACCCTCCGCAGACAGCCGGGACATCCCCAGTAATATCAGTGTGGTCGCAGACGCTGCAGGGAATAGAGCTGGGCCGGGCTGGGGGCTGGAAACCTCCTGCCGCCTCCAGCAGCCTCACTCTCCCTTTCTGTTCCTTCCCTGTCTCTTTGGCTATAGGTTGTGGTCCTGATCCTGGGTATTTTCCAGCTCCTGGAGCCAGAGGAGCTCCCACGTGTGAATGGAAGTGAAAGCCCTGCTTGACAGAGGTATTCCCACTTGCACGTTTTTTATTTTTACAGAAAACTTGCAAAATACTCTTTGATAAAGTATGACCTCATCTGTACGAGGATAAATAATGAAGCATTTTATAAAATAGAGTCACTGCAAACATAGATAGGTTTTACCTCTCAGCCGCTCCACAGCCAGATCTCATAGGTAGGTGATATCATTCCCCAATAACACAACGTCCTTTCTTTCCTCCATTCTGACTCGTTCCCCTTCCCCTCCATCTTCCAAGCAATCCATGCCCAGGGGCACAAAGGCATGTTCATGCCCCCGGCTAGTCCCTTAAGCAGATCCTCAGCACAGAGCGGGCAGCAACTCCTTGAGGATGACGCTGCTCCAGTCATTCCCATGGGCACTTTTTCTTTTTTTAATATATTTTGTGTTCCAGATCAGATCAGCCAAATCTGTTCCAAATCACATCAATTGAGCCATGAACGCCACATGCCCCCAGAGGCTGCGTGGGGGGCGGGGGGGTGGGCATGGCGAGCTCCCGCAGGCAGCCGCCACACCGTTGCGGGCCGTGGGGACACGCAGTCAGTGCCCCCCCACAGATGCCACCGGCAGCCGTGGCCACCAACAATTGTGGATTGCCCACAGATGCTGCTGGCAGTATCAGTGGCGAGGGGGGGGTGTAGCCAGTGGCAACCACCCACAGGTGCCACTGGTAGTGTCAGCGACGCCTTTTCTCAGGGGGTGCACTGCCATGCTCGGGGGGTGCACGTGCACCTGTGTGCACCCCATACACATCACCAATGAATTGAGCAGAACTCAATCATTCCCAAAACCGTATTGATTGAGCAGGCAGACCTCAATCGCTCTAAACACGCTACAACTGGTGAGCATCCTCCATCCCAGGCTCTCACTCTGGGACTTCAGATACTCCCAAATTCATTGGCAGGCACCCTAGGTGCAGGCCCAAGCCCAGAGGTCTTGGGAATTGGATGCCCCCATTTGATCTTAGCGTGCAAGAGGCCGCAGGCACATCCTCCACCTGGGGCAGATCTCCAGGGGCTGCCAGATCAAAGGCTCTCAGGGCAATGTGTGCAGAGAGACCCTGCCCTGCCCATCCCCAGTCCTTCCCCAAAGTCTCCGTCCATCACCTGAAGTGGCGTCAGCAGACCCCGGGGCTGCCTTAGGGGGATGGTTGCAGCTGCTGGAGAAAGTCCCCCCTTGGGCTGGGTACCAGGAGCTTTCACGGGGGCGGCCGCAGCTGATAGATCAGATTCCTGAAACAACATTTGACTCTGGAAGCTCAACCCCCAAAATGAGAGGGGGCAGAGCCGCCGTCCCTCCCTGAGCTTCAGTCAGAGTCCTCTGGTGTAGGCAAAATGAATAAACCAGACATAGGGCTCCAAGGAAAAGCAGGCCCTGCTGCTATTCAGAGAGGTATAGGCCTGTGTTTCATTGCCTTCGAGTTACGGATTATTAATATCTGACTTATCTGCATTCTGAAATAAAAGAAAAAAATCGCATTGTCTTATTCCATATAACTCGAACAAGTAGGCTAGCCTGAATTATAATGCTTTCAGTAGAGGAGGCCTGCAATAACATTTGCAGTGATACAATCTGTGAGGTTTTAGGATTAGAGTTTTGTTTACTACATTGTTTTAGTGACAGTGAGTTGATACATGCGTGCTAATGTGTCAGCCATCTGGGTCCGATGGTTTTCCACCAGCAGCTCCGCTGTACAGCCAGAGCCCTGCATATGAGGGCTCAGGCGCTGGGGGAAAGGCTTCAGGCAGGTCCAGGTATAGCAGCTTCCTTTCAAATGGGAAAGTGAAGCAATGCCCTAAACCAGGGGTGTCAACAGGGGTGCTGCGGGGTGGTCCTCAGTCAGACTGGATCGCAGACTGCCCTGCACTCGGAGCTAGTGCAGCGCGGCGATGCAGGCAGCACGCACTTCGGACTAGACCTGAGTGCCCCTGGCAGCACGTGCCACACACCAGCTCTGAACACAACCGGAGCAGGTGCCCCGACCTAGCCCCACGTATGGCTTGAAGTGCGCACCACATCGTTCCCATACTCTCCATACAGTGTGCAGGGGCCAGTGCAGTGCGCTCCACAGCCGTGCACAGCTCCAATCCATGACCCTGGGCAGCAGCAGGGCAGGATGATGGGGCTCCCTGGGGGCAGCAGCAGGGCAGGATGATGGGGCTCCCCGCGCTGGATCCAGCCTTCAAGTCGTATCTTTGACACCCCTGCGCTTTGTTAAATCATTGCACTCCTTTAGACGTTTCCTGGATAGAGCTGGGGAGGGAACCGAGGGCCCCAACCGTCTGCCTGTTTCCAACCTGCCCATGGACTAAGCTCCCTTAAGGCCTCTCTTCTGCCCCTCTTGAAGTATTTAGTCAACTACCTCTCCCAAGCGCAGAGTCTGCCTGGCCTTTGCAGTCACCCTCCCCTTCCACCCCTCTTACTCTCCTCTTCAAGGTGGCCCCATATCATGCTCAGCCCCCTGCTGCCCTCCTCTTACTCCTTAACTGAACCATCAGCAGACCAGGCTTTTGCGACCAGGTCCAACTGCTCCTAGCAGGAAAGGACTTGACCTGCAGTGAGATCCCACACACAGAGAATGGAGAAGACCTCAAGAAAGTCGAACAAGCAGCCAGCCCCCTGGCACAGAGCGCAGTCACAACCACCCCTCACCTCTCGGACGGCTGCTGAGAAGAAAGCAGAGGGCCTCCTCGACCAGTTCTGGGCCAGCAGGGGCCTGCAGGATTGCCTCATACAACTGGCAGACGAAAACCTGTAGTAGCCAAAATAAAATGACCGATGAGGAGTAAAAAGGGCTAGGCTTGAGCTAAAGGGCCCCGGAAGTCCTCTGCACGGGGCTTGTTCCAAGCTGTTGGGACAGAAACGGTCTCATGAAACAGGATTCACTTTCTGATGGCTCCAGGTGCTGGGCAGGGTGGGTCACACATGTGCCCATTATTTCTTGTCCTCCCCTGGGGGTCTTGGTGAACGGATGCTCCCCCAGGCCCTGACGGATGCCCCGATACACTTATAGACTGCCACCAAGTCCCCTCTAAGTCTTCTCTTCTCCAGGCTGAACAGTCCCAAGTCTTTCAGCCTCTCCTTGTATGACCTGCTCTCCAGGCCTCGAGTCATGCACGTGCCCCTCCTTTGGACTCTCCTGAGTTTCTCCGCATCCTTCCCGAAGCGCGGCACCCAGACTTGGATGCAGTACTCCAGTTGCGGTCTCACCAAGGCTGAGTAGAGCGGGAGGATGACATCCTTAGCCTTGCTCGCGATGCCTCGGTAGATGCATGCCAGTGTCTGATTAGCTCTGCCGGCTACGGCATCGTATTGGTGGCTCATGTTCATTTTATTGTCCATCACGACACCCAGGTCTCGTTCAGTTGTGGTGCTGGCAAGCATAGCACTGCTGAGCCTGTAAGTGTGTTGTGGATTATTTCTCCCAAGATAGAGCACTTCCCTTTTCTCTTACTTCTCTGCACCGGGGGCAGGAGAAGGCCTGCTTGACTCGCTCGGAGAACTGGCAGACCCAGCCCAGGCAGGATCTGTGCCCGCCGTGCTCCTGGCAGATGGATCAAGTGGTTTCTTCTTGAAGCCTCTCTACAAGACTACATTTGGCCACATCCCCTGCAGAGCTCAGGAAGACCGCCTCCATCGGCTCTTCCCCCAGTGCCTCATGACCAGCTGTCACACAAACAAGCTTCTTTCTGCTGAAGGACAATGTCCAAGCGTGAAGCGCCAAAGGTCACTGGGCTGAAGCTATACTCTGTGCACGGAAATGTTAGCCAGGCCCGAGCGCTGGGGAACAGGGTACAAGGCCCTTTAGAGTACATTGATTTGTTTCCTGTGATAGCAATGATATTGTGTAAGTGTTGACGGTGTGGCGGGGGGCACAGCTCTGCACCACCGCCCCACTGCTGCTGCCACTGACTCCAGCCAGGCTGCAGCCCTGCACCCACCATCAGCACAGAGATCTTGCGGGGGGGGGGCATGTATCCCCCCATGTATCATCTGTGCTGATAGCAGGAACAAAATCAGCCTGGGGAAGGGCCAACTTTGTGGCCCCGGGGCAAAATGTCATGTCAGGAGGTGGTCTTAGCTCTGGTTATATGAAGCAGGGCTGCTCTGCATATCATGGGAGACTTATTTAACTAAACCTGTGCACAAAGGCTGACAGTTTTGGCCTCAAACAGGACTGAATTCCACCTGCTGTGCCCATCTGGAGCAAGTTAAAACTAGGCAACGACCCACTGCTCATCCCTGGAGGGCCCAGAGACAGTTCTCACATGAGACAGGATCCTGAGCGCAGGAAGGAGAGAGCCTGTAGGCTGGGGGCCGCATGCAGCAAATCCAAGTACATGACCGTGGGGGCCCTTCTCCTGCACTGACAGTCCAGCTGGCCTGGGCAGCCAGTCCCACTACAAAAATCCCAGCACTTCCAACAGAAGTGACTCCATTCCCCCATGTGAGCAATATCCCCTGAATCAGCCCAGAGCTGAAGATGTGCCAGGGAAATCTGTGCCAGAGATCGATCCTACTGCTGGATTCAAGCAGAATTCAGGCTGGCTCCTGGTCGCCATGTCGGCCCCTCGCAGGAAGCAGGTACGGGGCGCTGGGGAGACAACACAGAACGATTTAGTACCTTTTGTGCATGTGCAGGGCTGAGGCATGCTGCATGGGGGCAGTGGGAGGGAGCCCCCTTTCCTGCTCCCGGCTGGGAAACTCCGGGTGCTGGTCACTACAGACAGAGCTGCACGTGACTGTTAGGTCCCTGCTTCCCCCGGCCTGCACGCCAGCCCAGAAGGCTGGAGCATGCGAGCCCAAAGGGGAGGCTGGTGGGAGGTTGGGGGCTGGACCTGCACTGCCACCCACTCCTAGGGGGCTCGACCTATTCAGAAAGAGCCAAAGGAGCCACTCCACCCTGGGCAGGGGAGATGCTGGCTGTCCAGGCAGGCGACACCCCCACCCCTCCACGTCAGCTCTGGGGAGCACCAGGGTGCAGCAGCATCCTGCAAAGCCAGCGGCACAGCCTGCACCCCCTCGCACCCTCCTGCTCTTGTTCTGGACTGTTACCTGGCTAGGAGTGGGCTGAGCTCACCTGGCCCCATTCATCTCCATGACAGTCAGGGATCATTGTGGACCCCCAGGATTAGAAGAGATCCTCTCTGTTTGATTACACACTTCCAAATGCCTCTGTGCAGGCACCAGGTCTCCCCCAGGGCTGGCCTGGATTTGCAGAGCCTGCACTTGTAACTGAGGCACCAGGCCCTGTTCTGCCAGGCCCATTGCTAAGTTAGGGACTCATGGGCCATTGCAGCTCACAATGACCTCCCATGCCATTTTCACACCCTCTGCATTAAGGTCAAAACCACTGTCTGGGCAGATGGGCAAACACAAGCCCCAGGTTTCCAGTGCTGATCATACGACTGCAAGCAGAAAGTGCCAGCAGTCCTCCTGGGAGACACCCACAAATGCTGTAATCATGAACTCCCTGTTGCATCCCTCAGGATGGGGCTTCTTTAGTTATCTCCTTCCACTTCCCCGCATTTTTAAGCTTTGCACCTGATGTGCACTGGCCATTTGGGTACTGCAGTGCTCTCAGGTGGCTGCTTCGTGTTGTTGAACTTTGACAAGGAGAGCATTTTTCCAAATGCCAAATGCATAGTCAGCTCTGGCGTTGATTCTCGACCCCGGTATAAGGCCTGGTAGATGATAAACTGATGCCTGCCTGCCTGCCTGTCTGTTGAATGGCAGTAGGGCTGGGAGTGCTGTGGTAGCAATGATGGCCCTTGCTTCTTGTTCATTGAACTGCCAGTCTGCTGTGATCAGGCAGTGGCTTAGGAGATTTTCTTTTAGGCAACAGGCATGTAGGCTAATTTCTCCAGAGCTCTAATCCTCAGAAAATATAGTTACAAGGATTGGATTAGGAAAGAGCTGGGCCAGCATAGTGCTGTGATCTTTCTTCATAGATGTATGACCATGCATTTGACTTTACTAACTTATGATTGAAGGGGCTCAGCTTTTCAAGAGATCTGGGTTGTATGACTGTCCTGTCCTCTTCCTTCTTTACCTTCTAATATTCATGTCACAGCTTCTGGGGTGGAGCAACTGTCTGCACAGGTCCCTCATGCCTGGAGCTGAGATGCAGCCCTTTCTGCGGAGGGGAGAGGTAGTTGTACAGGGGTCCTACGCTGGATGCTAGAGGCTTTCACCCTGTCCCCCCATGCAGGAAGCACTGGGGGAGCTGCTGAGCCGCAGGGGAATCTAGGCTGGATATGCAGCAAAGACCAGCGCCTTCTGGCTGGACTGGCTGCTCCCAGCACAAAGGGAAAGGAGAGGACAAGGCATGTGGGCAGACAGAGGTACAAATGGTTTGGTTGAAAGTGCTGAGAGCAGCGCGGGAAATGGGGATGAGGTGCTGCAGAGTCAAAGACTCCTTAGCATTGGCTCCAAGACAGCACGGGGAAGTCGGGGACGGGAGGTCTTGACACGGAGGCACCGGTGTCTGGGCCAGTGGAGGTGGTTCTCTGGCACAGTCATGGTGTAGTTATCGTCTTTTTAATCATACAGTATGCACCTGTTTCTTCAAAATCAGCCCCTCAAAACTGGGGTGCATGAATTAAATGGGGAAACTGATAGTTTTGCCCAGCGTAGACGTACCCTGCTTGGATTATGCTCCACAGGGCCACAGCTGTTGCATTACTATTCAGGAGCGGGCTTAATGGCTCATTGTTCTTCACCCCAGAGGTGTTAACAGTGCTCTCTCCTTTTTAATAGTCACTAATCAAACTAACCTGTCTGAGGGCAATTTTGCAGTCTGCTAGCTGCTGCAGGTCTCTCTCTTCCTATTTCACAGCCTTGGAGACGCTTTAGCTCTTTTCAGAATTATAGATCCATCCCCAGAGACTAGTTCTCAGCAACAGCGAGGGTTTGAGCTGCAGTTAAGCAGGAAAGGGAGGGTGAGTCAATTGAAGTGAGTCTGTCCTTGCTCTATGCTGTCATAACAGGGAGCCCAGGCTGCTCTGTGCTGCAGCCTATGCCGGGTCTGCACCGAACGTATCTGCGTGTGGGCTCCTACCCTGAGTCTGCTCTTCCTTTCCTCCCCAGCTCATGCCTCTCCCTGCTCTCTCCTGCCTGGCTCTGCTCTCCATGGCTGGTGCAGTGGGTCCAGGGGAGCTGTGTCAGATCAAGATGAACCCGATCAAAGACCGTAATCAGGCCAACTGCACCAGGCTGGGGCTCAGCAGGGTGCCCTCCCAGCTGCCCAAAGACACCGGCATCCTGCTGCTTGGTTGCAACCACCTGGTGTCCGTCTCCACCAGCTCCTTCCAGTACCTCCCTATGCTGGTCGACCTGGACTTGTCACACAATGGCTTGAAGGCGTTCCACGCTGTGCCAGCCCTGCCCCGACTTCAGGAGCTCGTCCTGTCTCACAATGCTCTGGGAGCCTTGCCCTCGCTGCAGGGCCTGCCTGCCCTTCTCCACCTGGGCCTGGCTCACAACAGCATCCAGGACCTTGCTCCGGGGGCCTTCCGATCCCTGGGGGAATTGCAGGAGCTGGATCTGCGGGGAAACCAGCTCAGGAGGCTGCCCAAGGAGGCCTTTGCAGGGCTGGCTGTGCTGCGAAACCTGGACCTGTCCAACAACCCCCGGGAGGAGCTGCCTCTGGGGCTGCTGTCTGAGCTGGAGGCATTGGAGGTCCTAAGGCTGTTGGGAAACTGTCTCCCTTTCCAGCGGATCGGATCTTTCCCTATGTCTTCCTGGACAAGAACCCCTGGCACTGCAACTGCAGCCTGGCCTACCTGCGGGACTGGATCACCGAGAACGAGGCCAGCATCTACTATCAGGAGGACGGGCTGGAGAAGGTCATGGTGGAGAATGATGCAGAAAGTGTCAGATGCGACTCACCCGCCCAGTACAGAGGGACCCCAGTCCTCTACTTCACACAGTCATGCCGCAAGGTGGGGAACGGAGATGCATACGTGCCTGAGACACGGCCAGACGACCTGCCCGTGCTCCCCACTCGTGTCCCCTCCACCACCATGGCCACAGCCAGTTCAAGATGTGATGGCTTCTTATTGTTTTGGATATGGTGTATTTAAACTACACAGGAAGCAAGACAACGACACTCACCTGCCAGATGCTCACCGGAGCGAGTCGTGGAGTGCTGAGGACAGGAAGAAGTTAAAAGTCCTGCTTTAATGAGTAAATAAAGAGTGAAGCAAGATGTACCTTGTATTAAAAGCAGTGTGTCATTTCAGCATGTGGCAGTGCATAGGAGAGACCCGGGAACTGCTCTGAGCTACTGGTAGACAGGCTGCACCTACCTGAACCAGCAAGGGACTCTTCACATTTATCACAGTTAAGAATTTCTTTAGTATGGAAGGGGAGGCGGGATGTCTTAAATACAATATTGAATTCAGTCTTCTCCAGCAGCTCAGTGCAGTGTTTCAGCCAGAAAACGATGTGTCTTGCTGAATCTGGGTCACGGGCTTTGTAAACCAGAGGCCGGAGAGGGACCATCAGACACGAACCCCAGCCCTTTGGCACCCATGCCCCGGATGGGCAGTGCCTGCAGGTAGTAACTTCGATGCCCTCTGTCCTGGGGACTCCGCCGTCCGTGCTCTGGCACTGCAGCTCTCCCTTTTTTAACCCCAGTTCCTGCCTCCAGGCTCTGATGTCAACCAGCTGCTCATCTCCATCCCTTGCTGCTGCACGCACTCGGATCTGCCCGCCCACCTCCCTTCAGCCCCAGGTGGAGTAGGGAGCAGGTCCTGGTGCGCAGTCCAGGCAGAGCAAGAGCAGCAGCTGCAGTGGGTTGGGTGGGAGGTGATACGGTGTGTTCCCAGATTGCCCCATTGCACGGGGACAGCAGTCACAGACTGTGATGGAGACCAGCGTGGGACCCTGCAATGGCCCATCCCTCCAGGACTGAAGTTGCCGAGCTGCTTTTGACTCACCCAGTAACAGTCCCTGATGCAAATGCTAAAAAAGAGCAGACTCCAAGAAGTCACTTTGGAGGAGTCTTCCCTGATGGTGTCCCCATGGGCAGCCCCTTCCCTGAGCAGCTCTGCACTCTTAGACCCGCGGGAAGCAGAGATGGGTGCAGAAGGGCCACGCGTGCAGAGAATCCCCGTCCGTCCCCAGCACTTTCCCTGATGGAGTCGGCACCGGGGTTGGTGTTGTCAGAGCACAGGGCTGCCCCGGGGGCTGGCTCCAGCCACGGGACAAGTCCCTATTTGGGTAAAGTACAGAGGGGCTATAATGAAGGTCTCTCTTGGCAAAGACTCACCGGAGAAGCAGCAGTTGTTCAACCTCAGCAGCGGTGTCTGACTAGGTGGCATGTCCTCCTTCCGCTCACCAAGGTGAATACCCCTCTCCTTCATATATTCATAGATGACCTCAGTGGGCCATCTAGTCCGACCCCCTGCCCCTGGCAGGCAAGAAAAGGGCCACCAACCTGGGGTCACGTGATCCCAGCCAGGTGACACGGCTGTCCAGTCTCCTCTTGAAGCCCCCCAAGGATGGGGCGAGCACCACCTCCCTTGGGAGCCCATTCCAGATCCTGGCAACCCTGACCATGAAGAACGTTTTTCTAATGTCCAGTCTAAACCTACTCTCCAGTAGCTCATGGCCATTGCTCCTTGTTGTCCCAGGGGGTGCCCTGGGAAACAGATCATCGCCCACTTCGGGTTGCTCTCCCCTTATGAATTTGTACGCCACCACAAGGTCCCCTCTCAGCCTTCTCTTGGAGAGGCTGAAGAGGTTGAGGTCCCTTAGCCTTTCCTCGTAGGGCTTTCCCTGCAGGCCTCCAATCAGAGGAGTGGCTCTTCTTTGGACCCTCTCCAGGTTGTCCGCATCCCGCTTGAACTGCGGCGTCCAGAACTGGACATGGTAGTCCAGCTGCGGTCTGACCAGTGCCGCATAGAGGGGGAGGATCACCTCTCTGGACCTGCTTGTGAAGCACCTACAGATGCACGACAAGGTGCGATTGGCTCTGCCGACTACGTCTTCACATTGACGACCCTTGTTCATCCTGGAGTCAACAGTGACACCAAAATCCCTTTCTGCCTCAGTGGTGCTGAGAAGGTCGCCCCCCAGCCTATAGGTATGATGGCAGGTTTTTCTCCCTAGATGCAGCACCTTGCACTTGTCCTTATTGAATTGCATCCTGTTGCTCTCTGCCCACTTCCCCAGCCTGTCGAGGTCAGCCTGGCTCTGGTTCCTCCTCTCCAGGGTGTTAGCTTCACCCCATATTTTTGTGTCATCCGTGAATTTGGACAGGGTGCTTCCCACCCCCTTGTCCAGATCACTGATGTAGATGTTGAACAGCCCCAGCCCCAGCCCCAGGACTGAGTCCTGAGGGTCTCCACTGCCCATCTTTCCAGGCTGACATCGACCCGTCCACCACCACCCTCTGAGTGCGACCCCTGAGCCAGTTTGCTACCCAGTCTACCGTATATCATCCATGGCAAATCTCCTCAATTTATTTCTATGGATGGTATGGGATACCGTGTCAAAGGCCTTCTTGAAGTCCAGATAGATAACATCCACCTCGATTCCTGCATCTCAACATTTGGTGGCCTTGTTGTAAAAAGCAACTCGGTTAGTCAGGCAGGACCTGCCTGCTATAAACCCATGTTGGTTGCCCCTCCGCATCACATTAGCAGCGGGCTCCCACAGATGTGCTCCTTGATAATTTTTTCTAGGATTTCCCTGGGATAGAGGTAAGGCTGACTGGTCTATAGTTCCCCGGATCCTCCTTCCTTCCCTTTTTAAAGATTGGGATGGCACTGGCCCTCTTCCAATCCTCCGGGACCTGACCCGAGCACCATGAGTGCTCATATATCCTTGCTAGTGGTTCGGCTATGACCCCCGCTAATTCCTTCATTACCCGTGGGTGGAGTCCCTCTGGTCCCAGTGATTTGAACACGTGCAGCAAAGACAAAAACCTAATGAAACTCCTTTACTTCTGCTCCACCCAGAGACAGAAATATGGATCTAGAGAGCTCCAGATGGGGCAATTGTCATCTTCCTTGCTAGGATGACAGTGGGGAGCCAGGGAGGGGACACTGTGGGAGAGGGCTCCGGGACAGGGAGAGCAGGGCTACCTGAGAGCCCCAGGAAAGGTCAAGAACTCACATGAACTGAACAGAAAGGCAGGTCCCATCGCACAGCAGGGCATTGCCTTGCCCCTCCAGCAGACAGATCAAGTGCAGAGCTGCTCCCAGCCCAGCGGTCACCCAGGTACACGCTATTGCACCTGGTCCACAGAGGGCAAGGTACTCCTTCACTGAATAGGAGACTCCGGTTATACACTTGCTCCCCTCCACCCCTTCATGTGAAGGTTTAAAACTGCATCTCCCTTTTGCAGCAAAGTGCTCTAACTGCCAGGCTGGACAGCCAACAAGAGGGAGCAATAAGGAGCTAGGAAGCGGAGTGCAAGCCAGTGGGTGAGAAGGGAAGCACAAGCGCATGGGAGAAGTGTGTCCTGACCCCCTGGGAGGCACTGTCCTCCTTCAGTGTGCTGCTGCTCTGGAGATGCCTCTGCGTCTCCTTTTGACTGAGTAATGAGGAGATGGGCCTCGAGGTGAAGAGGAAGACAAGGGGCAAGAGCTGGTTGGTAAAGGGTGAGTGCACTGGGCAAACAATTCCTTGAGAAAGGAGCTTTCTGTTCCCTTTGATCACTTGCCATGTGAAGACTTTTGTTTTTAGGGGAAAAGGACATTTCCAGTTTTTGGTGAAAGACCATTGGTTTGGGTGGGAAACCCTCCCTTCCCTCACATGTGTGCTTGGCCCTGAGATTGGCACAAGAAGCAAGGGAGAGTTTCCATTTTTATATAGAAAATCATAAGGCTCCACTTTTATATGGAAAATCACATGGGTTGGGGGTCACCAGCCAGTGGGAGTGAACAGGTAACAAGTAAATAAGCATTAACACTGTGGCAGCAGCTGGTCATTTGGGGGACAGTTAATCCTGCAACCCTGATAGCTACAGCACTGTCCTTCACAGCGGTGTGCACTGCCGATGATGCCGTGATTCTCATCCTTTGGAGGACCGGACCGGGGCTCTGACTGCTCTGGGTAATGCTGAAGTGCAGCAAGGTGGGGAAGGAAGATGAGTGAAATGGGAGAAGCATCACGGACACAAAGGAAGAAGAGCTTGAAGAACAGCTATTGCTCAAAGCAAGAAAATAGGGTGAGTGGGGAAAAGAGCAGCACTGGAGAACAGGACAGTACACGCCCAGGAAGCTGCGACAGCGGATGTTGGCACCATCTTCTTCAGGGAAGAAACAACCTGGGAAGTGCATGAAGAAGCCGTGTGAATAAATGCCCCTCAAGGAGCAGATGTGGGTGCTCCAGGCCACATCCTGTTCCACCTGTTAGGTGCATCAATGCAATTCTAGTTCACCCTCCACAAGTCCAAGGAAACCAGCTAGAGACAAAGGTGGAAGGTCCTTCACTCGCCAGTGCTCCCATCGCCCCACCCAGCCACACCCAAGAGGCCGAGGGCCTTCTACTCAAAAGAAGGGAATCGTGACCATAGACCTGGACTGATCCAGAACTACACCCAAGAGGCCGAAGGCCTTCTACTCAAAAGAAGGGAATCATGACCATAGACCTGGACTGATCCAGAACCGATCCAGAACTGCTCCCTGGACTGGTCCCTGTTCAGGGTGGAAGCAAGCCTCCAGCAGACCTTGCTGCTTGGGATCCACTGCACAGACACTTGTCACCAGCCAGGGTGGCTGGTTGTTCTCCATTAGGCCAGTGATTCTCAGCTTGGCTGCCACGCCACTTCCCCCTTGCCCAGGTCTTGTGCCTACCCTGGCATCCCATGGGCTACCAGCACCTGTAGCTGCTCCCTGGGGACTCTTGTATCTAGTCTGATGACAATGATACATCAAATAGATTTAGATGGCATACTTAGCTCTGTGCATGTTTAAACATGCAGGCATGGATCTGCAAAAGTGTTTAGGATGCCCTCCCATCCCTGGCAACCTCCACACTCTGATCAGTGTGCTCTCAGTAGCATAACTGCATGGTGGGAAGGAGGAGGAATGGGGGAGAACCAGGGAAGCAGCCCCAACTGCTGACTTTGTTGGGGGCACACAGCTTTGTTGCTTCAGCACCAGCTGAGCATGCTGCCACAACCAGCGCAGCAGGAACTAGCGCTGCCCCAGGTGTGGAGCTGTGCTGCTATGCCTCTGGTTCAGGAACAGGCCACAAAGCAGGGCTGGGGCACACTAAGTGGTACAGCCTTCTCGCACGGGAACGTTTGTGACCAGGGTTCACTTGTGGCTGACGCTCCTGAAGAGATGGGTCAGGACTTGCCCATGTTACTAACCGGCCACCTCCAACTCCAGCACAGCTTCTCCATCAAATGCAGGTGACCGAAAGAAGCAGACAAACTGCCCCTCATCAGAAGGGGTGATGTTGCGTATCCTCAAGGAGACCTTCCCCTCTGTGATATTGCCCTTCAGCAGCTCCGTCCCGCCCCGATACTGTGCAATCTGCTTGTCTGGCTGATCTCTTCCGCCCCGGTAGAGATGGACGACTTCAGAGTACCTGAACCGGAACCAGAGCGCCTCCATCTCTGCTGCACTGACACTGGGGGAG
>NW_005843989.1:0-1117 GCF_000455745.1 Alligator sinensis | reverse complement strand
CAGCCACGGCTGCCATTCTTGCTGTCAAAATGAGTGCCCAGAGCTGCCACTGCAGTCCCCCAGCCCAAGCCGCACACCGGTGGGAGGGCTGGAGAGTTGCCATAGGTGTCACGGTCCAGGATTCCTGGGTTTTTTGCTGTTTTCTAGGACTCCCACGATAGCAGGACGAGGAGAGGGCAAACTTCACCCAGGAGGAGGGAGCTTACGCAGCAGTTTGTCTCTCTGTCTTCGCCACCTGTGTGGTAGAAGGGGAAAAGGCACATCAGCTCTGCAGCTAGGGCTGCAGCAAGGAGGAGGAGCTGGGCAGCGGTCCTCTTCCTCTGCCTGGACTTAGCTTTGATCAGGCAGGGCCAGAGGTCCATGACCACCTTAAAGCTGCGTTGCTGTATCCTCACCCCAGTGATGGGCAGCTAAGCACTGGGGCACTAAATGCCATCGGTGTGCACGGGAACTGGGAAGTGGATTTTCCTGATGGCTGGCCCTAATCACGGACTGGTAGTATGTGTCTCCTGGGTGGGGTCTCTCATGTCCAAAGTGGTGTTAGCTCTACTTGAAGCACCAAACACACATAAACATGGAAAAAGTCCCTTTCTGGGAGGATCTGCTGATTCAGCAAAGGTTCCAGCACAGTCGAGGATCCTCTCAACCTTCCCCCGGTGTCTCAGGAGGCTCGAGTGGTCGCTAAACCTTCTCTCGCAGTCAAGACTTTTGTAAGGTTTCTTGCCCATGTGTGTCCTCCAAAGTGTAACGAGATCTGGACTGCTGCTAACCTCTTCCTGCAGTCCGGGCACGTGTAGGGTCTCTCTCCCATGTGGACCCCCTGGTGTTTAATAAGGTCAGTCGGCTGTGCTGGATCCTGGTCTGGGCACCCTCCACAGGGATAGCTCTCTACAGGGATATCACACAGAAGTATGAGATGGTGACCTCTCTGCATAAGGGCTGCCTGTTCCCTAGAGTACTAACTAAATGAAGCACACATCCTGATTGAAGTTTTTCCCACAATCCGCACATTTGCGGGGTCTCTCTCCAGTGTGGATTCTCCAATATGTGATAGGTTTGGACTCTCCAATGGTGATAATATGGTACAGTTTCATAGTTCCTAGGGTCGGAAGGGCCC
>NW_005843988.1:13364-23997 GCF_000455745.1 Alligator sinensis | reverse complement strand
GCCCCTGCACCAAGCCTCTTTAACCCCTGATTCTATTGTGTGTGCATGCATGCATGTGTGTGGGTGCAAGGGAACCAATTTGGCATTGTGTCACCATCTCCCCTGTTCAATAAAACGACTGTCATTTGCAACCCTGAGTTGGGTTATGTTTTATTGAATCCCAGTCCCTTCCCTATCTTAAATTCCAGCCTCATTCTATCTCTCAGCTCCAGTTCCCACCATCTTTGCTAGTTTCCTGATCTCTTCCCAGTTCCATCTCCCCTTTTCTGCCACCTCTCAGCCTCTCCTTGCTTTCCTGCTGTTCCTGCTGCCTGCTGCTTTTCCTGTGATTTTCCCTGTAGCTCTGGCTCCAGACCCAGCCTCTGCGTGGCATCCTTCCCTGTTCTGCAGGCTTTGGGCATTCTCTTTTAATCCATTAAGATCTAAACCTAAATCTAAATCAATTAAGATTAACCTAAAGTTACCCCCAAGCCTCAGTTCTTCAGTCCAGGCCCCTCTAGTCTACTTGTTTCAATTCTGGTTCCGGTGATTTTCATTTCCATGAACTTTAACTACCTACACTTCTACTTTCTTACCTTAACCTTTCCCCAGGTATCCCAAGTACACTAAGCACATGCATACATACACATCACAACACTCAACTTAGGAACTCACTTGTGTGTGTGTGTAGGTGGGTGGTATGTGTGTGCATTAGTGAATATACAAATATATACATATATAGATATCATTGTGTGTGTGTCATATATAAATTAATAATCCACGTATGTGTATTGGAAGTGCAGGTGTTCGTAACTGGTAACTGATTCTGTCTTAATGTGTGTAGCTTGTATGGGCTTAAACTGGTGATAGGTGTGCATGAACCTAGACTAATTATTTTGAATGTGTGTGTATCTGAGCTGCTAGTGTGAGTGTTTATGCCTAGTAGAGGTGTATGCACCTAGTGAGTGTATGTGTGCTTAATTGATTTTTATGTATGCATGTGCAATTGTAAACCATACCCTCCTGTCTAACAGTGCAATATTGAGATCCTGAGCATTGGCCTGACCCCTCAGGGCAACATTTTTATGGTGGAGCACTACCCAGTGTAGGGTCGGCATTATAGAACTCATCCCAGAGAGGGGTGGGGATACCCGGTGAAGGGTCAACATTTTTAAGGAGAACTCCTGCAGGACAGGGGCTTGAGCACCCACAGCACTTTTGTTGTTGTCACTATCATTGTTGTTGTTATGGTAGGATTGAGAAGTAACCAGCATGTTCAGGAAGAAGACCCCCACACCAGGCATTAGTGAGCATGGGGCAAAGTGGGTGAAAAAAAAAAAAGAGGTATCTCTCTTGCTCAGGGAGATCCTGAAAGAAGGTCCTTCTCCTTGAAGGGATTTAATTATTTATGAGTTTATTGTGGCAGATATTTTTTAAAAGCGTGTTAAAATAAAGGTTACTGTCCTTCATGTTTTAAAATAATCAAATTATACACATGACATTATGTAGGGGTGGGTGTGGAGAGGAAGCAATTACCAGTCATGCAGCACACTTAAAACAAGTTTTGAAGCTTGTAGAGAACCTTATCATTTTATTACAGTTTGTAAGTGGGGAAAAAAAAAAAAGTTTTAGTAACTAGATAATCCAAACTCAATCCTTGTGAACAGTGCTAAGATGTATTTTAGTTCATCTTAGGTTTGAACAAGTACAGAGTTTTGAAGGAAATAATACAACAGTTTTATGGATTCTAATTTATACATGGTAGCTATAGGAAGAACTGAAAAATAGTTTCTCCAAATCTAAAACAATATGGTAGGTAAGGTGCATCATACTTTGGTGCATGAAAATATTAATACACAGAGAAAATACAACCACAACAGTGTGTCTACATCTGTGTCAGTCTACAATAGATGATTCAATTTGTTGTCACTTACCTAAATTTCAGAAACCCAGCACTATGGCCTTGTAGAAAGAAATGGGGGGGGGGGAAGGTAATGTACTGTATAACGTGTTTGGAAATGCCACTTTTTTTCTTGAATGGAAGGCTGATGGCACAGATAGTCCAGTGCATTTTTAAGCCAAGGTGATGTCTCTGTGTGGATCAGAGGAAAAAAGACTATGAAATGTGACTTTAACCTTTGAGGCAAATAACAAAGATGAAGAGGCTGAAAAGCTGAAGTAGTGGCTCTGTGGGATTTCCCTTCTGTACCCCTTCACAGTTCAGTGTTAAAATCTGATTATTTTAGATTTATATGAGTGAACTGTAATTTTATTTCACAGATTGACAGTTCAGTGACCCTTTTTACAACCCAAAGCCCTTTAATTCAATATAGGTCTTTACCTGAATTCATCAAGGTGACAAAGCTTCAGTCAGTATAAAGAATTCAGGTCTTGGTGGATATATCCATATTCAGTTGTTTTAGCAATACTATTGCTTCAACTCTCAAGAGAACAGATAGTAAATGTGTATATAGCGTCCATTATGTCTAGCACTTGTGTCCCAGCCGCAGCCTGCGAAGGGTTCAGAATTGAGAGTGTGGTCGGGGGTAGAAAGGTAAGAAAGATTTATTGACTTAACAAAAACACAACTACGTGTAGTAACAAAACAAACAATGACAGACAAAAGCAATTTGTGTCAGCAACTTATCAGCGATCCCCTCTGATGCCTGATACACAGCAAGCTTCTTTTCCTCAAAGTTCAGCGAAGTCAGGCGTCTCTGAACAACACTGTTCAAAGGGGTACCGGAAAGGACCCTGGAATGCAGTTCTTGGGCTCTTCGAGGTCCACGGGCCCACTGATCCAGGCAACAGCTAACTAATTATTTTACAGAGCTGTCTCTTCCTTGTGAATGGTTTCCAAATATTCCAGCTCATTTATAGCTTCTGAATGATACCAATAATGAATGACCACTCAGATTCCTTTTACTTTAACTGTCCTTAGACTGACCAATTAGCAGTACAAGCCTTGCATTCCTTTGATAAGGTAATGCTAACTGTGCCACAGGGCCTTACTACTTCTAGGCTTTGCTAAATTTACTAGGCCTTACTTTATACAAGGCCTCACTACATCTTAAAATTCAATTAGGCTTTTAGCAACAACATATAGCCTAATATCTAAACAAATACAGAAAAAAACACTTGATATAATCTTCATAGAGCCTTCAGCAAGCACCTTTATCACACAGGCACACTTTTCAGCTGTCACACTCCACCCCTTGCTTGCTGAAGCACTATGATGGCTACAATTGAGATGCTAAAGCCACATGTGCTACATCAGGAAATGGGGAGGGATCTATAAATTTAACTTGCATAGCATGAGCAGATTTACAACAACAACGATTGAAACATCATTTATCTGTTGCCACTAGGTCAATGCAGAATACTATGATGCTCAAGATGGTTAGCCACGTAGTTGAGGTGACACTTAGTGACACACAAATAGTACAGATTACATCATACCATTTACAAGGCTTGGGCACGTTGACAGCTAGACTGATGATTCGCCCACCCTCTCGGGCAAGGAGAGCCAATTGAGTGCCTTGCCGAGTCTTTGCAGCTTATTTTTACTTACTTCCAGTTTTCTAACCATGGCATGTCTGCTTCTGATACCCATGAAGTAGGTATCGTAAAGTTGAGAGGTATAGTTTCAGAGGAAATTTCTGGCCATTCCAGGGTAATAGTACGGTTACTTAATTGCAGTAGAGCAACAGCTCCACCTTTAGCTCCTAAGCAACATGAATTGCATAAAGTCCAGGTGGTACCATTTTCATGCAGCAAATGACCTGGTCCTTCCCAACAAACATGTTGCCCTATTGTTACATACGACACATTAGGTAACTTGTATACGCAGGTCATGTTAGGTGGGCTAAGAGGCCAGCCTCTCCATAGGGTCCCTAATCCAACCAAGGTGCTACTAATTTGAATTCAGGGGGACTGCGCTACATACCAAGAGCCATCGGGGGTAACTATTTCCCAGATGGGGAGATGCAGATTCCAGTCCCAAAGGCATCCTCCTCCCAGCCCTGTGTTTAGCAAATAAGCAGTGGTCCAGTTTCCTTCTTTCAACCCCTGCACCGGGAATTAACATTTTCCTTTATCACAGCCTTCCCAAGTGGTAATCCAGGTACTTTTATAGGGGTATCTTTCTTTAAATGTTGCAGGCATCCTATTTTTAATGTTGTTTATTATCTGGGAAAAATGCATATTTAATGATAACTGGACTTGTGCACATGCAGTACTCCAAGTTTGATTTCTGTCTGCTTTAAAAGCAGTGTCCATCATGACTTGGGCAAGTCTCTAATCCTACATCAGTTAGCAATTCATCAGTGTGATCTAAGGTTTTTCCTTTGAGCATGCCTCCCCTAGTGAGCAGCCCTACCCCTTGTCGGAGATTCGCTACTCCTTTAGTGTTTTTCTGGGATTTATCTAAGTTCCACATATTCGGGCAATGAACAACAAAGTTTTTAAGAGGTTTGGGATTTTAACTTGTGACCTCCACCAGGGTGTGGAGTTATACACAGGCGGTGTTGGGGTCTCCCATGGGGGGAAAGGCCAGAGATAGTAGTGAACACCCCATTTTCTCAAAGATCATATTTATCCTTCCTACTTTGGGAGCTTGTAACCATGCTTCACCTCCCAGAGAGCAAAAGAACTCCCACTGTCGCTCATGGGAACGATGCTATATCGGGTTAATGAAATGGCATTGTCTGGGTAGGATCATAGCACTGATTTGCTTTAGGAACCCCATTGGTATAAAAGGATGAGGATAAGTGGTGGAGACTTGCGGATACAGCCCCCTACTGGTTGTATTGAAGTGGGTACCATTCCACCATGCCTCTGTGTAGGTATGATTCACAAACCATGTAATAACTTTGTTCCAACCTGTGATGTGCTCTCCTACCTGGTAGGTCTCACACCATCATTGGAGAGTGTTGTCAGCCATAGGAATGAGAGGGGGCAGATCTTTCCATAATCGCAGTGGCTCAAGAGGCTGAACAGATACAGAATGCACTATTGGGGACACAAACTCAGGAACATTGAGCTCAATGGGGTTCCCCTCAGGAAGAATGTAACAACAAACTTCCAAATGAGCAGAGCTACAACAATCACCTCCCCTCCCACAGTTAGCCATTCCAGCCTTTAGGTAGGGAACGCATTTCCGGGGAATGCTTTTCAGGGTCAAGCCACTCCTTGAGGCCTTCAGGAGCAAGTTCATTAATATCTGGGTAATAAGAAGGATAGTAGACATGCCCTACCCAGGAGACACAACAAGGCATTAATAAAAAGAGTACATTCATAACAGTCCACCACTTTATGATGCCAGTTGATTAGGACTGGTGACAGAGCAGAACTCGTCTTCAGTGGCAGGCTTGATTAGAAATGGCTATGGCTGGACTTGTGGAAAGATCCAATCTGTGGGAACAAGACAACAAGGAGCTTGGCTCCTGTTAGGTGAATCTAACTTAAATACCCACCATGTATTATGCATACCTTTTGCTAATAGCGTCTCCCCCCGCCCGCCCCCACCTATATATCTCCTTGAGGATGCTTTACTACTACTTGATCTCCTACCTGGAGCGTTCCCGGGTCACCACCTCAGGTCACTCTACTGCTGGCTCATGGGGATCACCCAATCCAAAGGCCTGCTTCATAGACCTACCTCCCGGACAGGGTCAGTTATTGGCCCAATTGATAGCTCGATCCAGGTTCAAGTCCGAGTCTTTAAGAACCAGGCCAGCGGCCAACTGTAAATTGCATTTGAGGATGCCATTGGCTCATTCTACCAATCTGTTAGACTGCGGATGGTATGGGATGTGATATGTCCATAACATGCTATGTTTCACGGTCCAGTCATACACAAGATGATTGTGGAAGTGAGGGCCATTATCGCTCTGTAGTTCTATAGGTGGTTGATACACAGCTAGCAGAGTTTCTAGTGCTGCACAAGCATCCTGGGCTGTAGCTCTTGCTGAGGCGCGGGCAAATGTCATTCCTGTGACAACTTCCACAGCCACAAACACATACTGTCACTTTCAGGAAGTCCAAGGGAGGGGGCCTATGAAATCACATTGCCATACCTGCCACACTACCTTTCCTTCATGTAATGACAATGGGATAGTCGGGCAGGGTTTTAATCGCACTTTTACCTCATGGCAAGTGATGCATGCATCGACTATTTCTTGGGTTTCTTTCTTAGTTACATGAATGCCCCAGGATGTGGCCAGGCAGGCGGTTCCATCACGCCCGGGGTGTCCATGTTGTCAATCTAGCCATTCTGTTGCTCGTTCTTCAGGTGTACAGTGGGAGGAGGAATTGGTTAACAATGGATTCACCACTTTATCTTTTTCTTCAACATACAAGGTTTCAGAGCTCTTCTCTCTTGTTAGCTGATCAACTCGTCTATTCCACTTTGCCTCTGGGACTTCTCCTGCCTTATTTCCATGTGCTGCACTCACATGTCGGATGTGTACAGGAAGTTTATTTTGGGCTAACTCCCATAAGGCTTTCCACTCTTCATGGCTCCAAATGTTTTATCCTTGTCTTTTAAAGTCCTCTTTATTCCATAGGGGTAGCCATTTAGTACATCCTTCTACTACCATCCAGGAGTCACTATAAATATAGATGGGCCTTCCAGGATGTGGACCTTCTATTAATTCCCACATAGCCACACCGAGCACTGCTTGGAGCTCGGCATACTGTGCGCTTTTTCCAAGGCCATGTGATACTAGTCGTTTGCCATCTTGAATCCTCAAGGTGACTGCTCTCCAGGCACGACCTCAAGCAGACCCATCTGTGAACCAGATTCAACATCGGCTGAGGTCTCCATTTCAGGCAAGAAAGGAGGTGCTTCTTTGATAGGTGAAGGTTCACTGCAGCTTGTTTGATCAGGATAAACATTAATTGTACTTTCAGTAACTCTTTCAACTAATGCAGGGCGTCCCTGTGGGGCTACTCATTGGACTTGGCTCAAAATGTAATAAATCCACCTTTGGACTGTGGCGTCTTGGGCTCTCCCCCCAGGTGGTACCTGGCAATCTGACAGAGCCATTCCGAGGATATTGGGCTCTCCCCCCAGGTGGTAGCTGGCGATCTGACAGAGCCATTCCGAGGGTAGGTATCGGAGTAGTGATAACTGTGGGTAACTCTCCTCTCAGTGCTTCTGTGGCTTCCAGGGCTGCTGTTGCTGCATACAACATCTGTTCTAAGAGAGTATACCTTGCTTCTGCCCCTCTCCAGCCTCGGCTCCAGAATCCAAGGGGTTTTCTTTCTGCTTCCGAGGACTCCTGCCACAGGCTCCAGTGTGGTCCTCCTTCCGAGACACCTATATGGAGGCAAAGCTCTCCTTTGGGACGTCGTGCTGCTAGAGAGGCATGAACAGTTACTGCTTCTTTAAGGGCTTGTAAGGCATATTTATGCTCAGGACCCCATTCCCATTTAGTTCTCTTTTTACATAGATTATACAAAGGACGAGCCAATACGCTAAACTCAGGAACATGCATACGCCAAAAATTTAGTGCTCCCAATTGGGCTTGCAGTTCTATCACATTAGTGGGAGTTGGGGTCTCTACTATATTTCGTAGCTCCTCAGCTGGTATTGTGTGCCCCCCATTCTGCCATTCTATTCCTAGAAATTCACACCGGGGCCTGACCTCTTGGATTTTTTGTTCAGACAGTGTGAATCCAAAGGTAAGCACTTTTTCTTTCAGTGATTCAAAGGTCCTGATGGCAGCCTCTCTGTCTTGACTGCCTACCACAACATCATCTATGTATTGCCACATGCATATGTCAGGGTACTTTTCTTGAACTTCATGAACTATTGTAGCTAAAACTCCATGAGCCAGGGTGGGGCTGTGTATCCATCCCTGGGGCAACACGGTGTAGGTATACTGCCCTATCCACGTAAAAGCAAATACTGGCCACTGGCTCTCCTGGATGGGAATAGCAAAAAACATGTCTTTGATATCAATGGATCCCATCCACACAGGCCCATAACATTGGATGCTTTCTGTCAAGGCTGATCGTGATGGGACAGCAGCTGTTAAGGGGTCAGTATTAGCATTCGAAGCTCGAAAGTCAATAGTCAAACACTACCCTCCATTTGGCTTGCGCACTGGCCACACTGGATTGTTATGAGGGGAGTGGGTTCGGATAAGAGTCCCATCTTCTAACTGCTGACTTATGATACACTGGATAGGTTGGGTGGTCTCAGGGGGAGTTCAATACTGGGGTCTGTGTACTCCTTTCATGGGAGGTAGGGTTAGTGGGATCATGCTACATCGAGTTATAGCTGTTACAGCTGTTTCTTCTGTTTCTTGGTGAGGCACTGCACACCCAAACTGCCAGTTCTCTTGTTCAAGGGTAAACTGCTGTCCTCTTAGTACATTAAGTCCCAGTAAGCTTGGTCCCCCTTTAAGTATTACTGTGGCCGCTGTTACCTTAGAGCCATTAGGTAATGCAAAGGTTGTTCGGACTAGATGTCCTGGTCATCTGGTGCCTCTGACTCCAATTACTTGATAAGGGGTTCCTTTCTCCCCCTTCCAATCTGTGGAATCTAGAATACAAATCTGGGCACCAGTGTCTAATAGCATATCAATTGCCCTTTTACTTTTACCTAATTGAATTTGTCCAGGTATCCGAATTAAGGGGCCAATATTAACTTTAGATACCGGTCCCCGGCTTGCTACTGCCCCCGTTGTGGCCCCTTTCTTTGGGGGTTGGGCCGGCCAGACTCCCTAGGCCACATGATCAGGCAGAGTAAAGGCTGGCAGCCCTGCAGGTGCTTGGGAAAATGTTGACAGTTCTGCCCTCAGGGCAGAGAATCCCTTCAGTGACTCTGCTGGTAGTGCTGATGGCTCTGCTTTTGGGCTTGCTTTTTCATTTACTTTTTCACTTGCTTTTTTGTTGCAGTGTTTAGCCCACAGCCCTCACAAAACATTGGTGGGCACTCCATCAATTTGCACTTTTTTAAAACTGGCAGCTAACAAGTCTTTCCACAATTTTGCCCATGGGGTCTTGGGCCCAAATTCTCCAGCTTTTCCCAACAATTCAGGGGAATCAGGGGGTTTGTCTTTTGTGGAAGCCATCACCATGGCTGCCAGTTTTTGTCGGCTTAGCCAGCCCTGGCTTCTGCAAAATGGGTAGAAAATGCACTAATCGTCGTATTGCATCTCTTACCGGGTGATCTACCGCCGCTGGCTCCAAGGCCAACAAGGCCAAGGTGCACTCTGTTGGTGCTTGTCAACAAAACCTCCTCCACAGTGGTGCTGTCACAACTTCTGTACCTGGCGTGTGAGTCCAAACCGCTGCACAAATAATTTCAGTTAATGCCAAGTGATACAAGCAGCGGACAGCCTCCTCTAAATTATTCCATGCCCAAGGAGCAGAGCTCAGCTCTTCTTCCATATTACCATAGCTGGCTGCAGTGGCTTGAAGTGCAGCAGAAAACAAAGTAACATTTTCATCACCTCCTGCAAACTGATTTAACTGAAGATCAGGGTGCAGAATGATTTGGGCTGCTTCGGCCCTGCTCACTGAATTGCAGAAGCTCCTTCACTATACATTTGAACTAGCCAGTCTATCACTGGTTCTCCTGGCTTGGACTTATGTTGTTCCTGTATATCTCTTATTTCTGCCCAAGTAAATGAATGTAACTCTGTTCAGGGATTCCCTCCTTGAGGCCCTGAATGGGTAACTACCACAGGGAAGGCCTGGCTAGTTTCCTCTCTCTGGGCAGGGACATACGGGGGCGGTTCAACACCAGGCTCGTCATCAGTCTCCTCCTCTCCCTCTTCCCAGAGCTCAACTTCCGGTCTCTGCTCATAAAGACATTGTCTGATCTTGTGGAAGGATAGTTCCACAGTCTGCGCTAACTGCGCCCTCTTCTGGAGGGAAGCGGCCATGCGTGGCATCATGATTTTTCCCTTCCTCCTTTCTAAAGTCTCCAAGCGGCTCTGAGCAGCCCACACCGCCTCACACTCCACGCTGTTAGAATCTCTCACATCTTCTAACTCTTTACTCAGCCGGGTGACCTTTTCCTGGATCTGGGTGACTTCTTCAGCCCCTAACTGCAGGCATGTTGCCAGCAGCAATGACCAGCACCCCTTCTTGGGTTTACCCCGGGCAGCAGCAGCAAACCTGGCCCAATGATTGGGTACGGTTCCCGGGTCACTCCAGGCAGGTCTCAACCTATCCTTATCCCCCGCGGGATTCTCCATCCCTGTCACCTCCTTAAGGAAAGCTACTAACGGGGTCCACACAACTCCCTCCATTCCAACCTTTCTCTCCAGACCAGAGCCTCTCAATTCTGTTTGTGATGCCAATGTATGTCCCAGCTGCAGCCTGTGGAGGGTTCAGGATTGAAAGTGTGGTCAGGGGTAGAAAGGTAAGAAAGATTTATTGACTTAACAAAAACACAACTACTTGTAGTAACAAAACAAACAATGAGCAAAACAAACAAAGCAATTTGCATCAGCAACTTATCGGTGATCCCCTCTGATGCCTGATACACAGCAAGCTTCTTTTCCTCAAAGTTCAGCGAAGTCAGGCATCCCTGAACGACACTGTTCAAAGGGGTACCAGAAAGGACCCTGGAATGCAGTTCTTGGGCTCTTCGAGGTCCACGGGCCCACTGATCCAGGCAACAGCTAACTAATTA